>NW_011631100.1:0-578 GCF_000512975.1 Sesamum indicum
CATGGGCTTGAGTATTAACCACCTCTATCCTCTGAAATTTAGGCTACATCATTGGGATATCTCTCAAATTAGTGTGACAATCATTAACAAGAGATTGGAGCGCAATATTCATTATGACAATAGTCTTAGATTAGTCAGGGAATTAATTTGTTGGAATGTGGATGTGTGGAGACTGAAAATGATTCATTGGGGGTTGAATAGTACACGAATTTATTGGGTGGGTTTTGTTTGATAATTAGTCTACAAAGTTTCATTAATGACGATGGGATCACTATTGGACTCGTACTGACAACATATGTCATGGAATTTATTCACGTCCAATCAGCAACCAAATTATGTATCGTTTTTTGATACCGCATGCAGGACTTTGAGGTTGATGAATTCTCAAACGAATACCTGGCCTTGCACCCAATGCTGTCAACAACAAAAAAAAGCATCTTTCCTGAAGGAGAATTTTGAAGCTATTGAAGAAGAGGATGAAAATGGTAATGGTGGTTCTAATGCATCATCAGCGAATGAATTGTGAGAAGATGAGCATGAAAACACAAAGGCCAAATCCAAGAAGAAAGTACAAACTC
>NW_011631101.1:0-578 GCF_000512975.1 Sesamum indicum
CAAGCAGGAGAACAGAGATGGGCAGTGAACTTCGATGAGAGAAAGGCATCGGAGGATAGTCCGACGGATTCACGGCAAACACCGCACGAATTCACACACTGATCTGTCTCAATGTATCCAGATAATTTCTCCACCACAACCTCTGATGTCTTACACTTTTTTCCTTGTGCATTTTTGCAAATCTCCAACACACACCTCTTCCCAGATGATGCAACCGCAAAAGAACACAAGTTTGTGGGCAAATTCTCACAAACCACATCCGCTGTATAAAATAAAAATTAAAAAATCGATCAGTCATATTATGATAAATGAAAGAATAATATGTATGTATGTGTACATGTATGTATAAAACATATTTATTTTCATTATTTTGAGAATCAAAATTCTACAAAAGTCAAACACAGTATTTAAATTAATATGACCGACATACCTAATGTTTTCTGAACCAAGAGAGAGCAAGTAAAGAAGAGGACCAATGATAATTTCATTGAAAAACCCATTATTCCCTTTTGATATGGGGTTTCTTTTTCTTTGCTCTTGCTCTTTTTTTTTTGTTGGGGGGGGGGGGGGGGGGGGGG
>NW_011631102.1:0-577 GCF_000512975.1 Sesamum indicum
TTGTTTCTCATTTATACATACTTGTAGTTATTATTACGGTTTGCAAATTTACCACACAACTTCTTGGGTCTAGACCAACGTTTAGGTCAAGTTTCGTCGAATTCTGAGAACTGTCAAAATTTAGCTGTTCTGTACGATTTTAATAGAGCAAGTTTGTTTCGCTTTTATACAGACTTGTAGTTATTATTACGCTTAGCAAATTACCACACAAATTCTTGGGTCTAGACCAACGTTCGGGTCAAGTTTCGTCAAATTGTGAGAACGTTCAAAATTCAGTGTTTTTGCACGGTTTTATTTGAGCAAGTTTATATCCCTTTTATATAAAATTGTAGTTATTATTACGCTTAGCAAATTTACCACACAAATTCTTGAATTTAGAGCAACGTTTTGGTCAAGTTTCATCGAATTCTAAGAACGTTCAAAATTTACTTATTTTGCACGGTTTTATTGTATCAAGTTTATATCCCTTTTATACGAATTTGTAGTTATTATTACGCTTAGTAAATTTACCACAAAAATTCTTGGGTCTAGACCAACGTTTGGGTCTAGTTTCGTCAAATTTTGACCAAGTTCAAAA
>NW_011631103.1:0-577 GCF_000512975.1 Sesamum indicum
AAGCCGCTCTCCAGAATGTGAAAACACGAGGTTAGATCTCAAATCTTTAAGTTGCAAGTCCAATGGCAATGGTGCGCCTCTCGATTTATCGTTATTATAGGTCTTGATCCCCTGCCTCTGTAATTGATCAAAAGGATTCCTCTAATTGATCTATGTCGTGCCCCCGGGATTCATTCTCCTGCGCTTGGGCCTATCACTGTAACAAAGAAAGGCCTCTCTTAACCCTCTGCCGTTCCAGCTGTGGACAACAAGAGGTTTGCTCAACCTGCTCGTGCGACGTTAAACCATTTGATCCAGCAATGGCAGCAGCTGCTCTATTCTTCTTCATTCTTTTGCTTTTGGGGGGCGATACGACAGCTGTTGCTTGAGAGAATAGCTCCGATGCTTACTTCCCTCTCTCCTCCTTCTATCTAGTCGTCCCCGGGCGGGATCACCAAGAATGCTTTAGCAGATACATTTCAAGATGGAGTTCGCCAGTCCGTCCTGATAGTTCGAGGGCCGTGAGAAGCATAGCTAGCATCCCAAAGGCAAAGGTAGGGGAAAGATCTTGCTTTGAGGCTCGCTCTAGATCGGATGG
>NW_011631104.1:0-576 GCF_000512975.1 Sesamum indicum
TGAATTCAAGCTATAGAGCACTTGTATTAGAAACAATGATAAACATCACAGAGGCACAGTCATCCATTGACTTTCTCCAGCAAAAAGTGTGCTAAAAAAGATAAACAATTAATCAGCCAGAAAAGAACCAACAATTAAGGTGAAACCGCAATGATCTAATCTTGATCAACTTTAATAAATTTCATTTTAGTACCTTGGTCATTCCATGAAAATCTTTTGTTCTGAAAAGCTCATGCTTTAATCCAAATATGTAGACATCATATGGGCTAGATAGAGGTGAAAGCGTAAGGACTCACCAATTCAATCTGCAAACTCGATGACATATTGGTGATGCTGCAAAAGTTAGAAACTCCTCCAAGCCTCCGGCTAACATTGTGCAAGGTCTTGAATGGCATTGAAAAGAGCCTCACAAACCCATATAAAAGATTCTTTCTTAGGCAAAGTTGTCTCATCCCCGGCCATACACACAGCTCCGACCCCTTCTGAAATAACAGCACCACAAAAATATTACATGCATATCCAAAGGCACCACCATCTTCGGCAGAGTACAACTAGAAGAATGACCAAAAAAAAAAA
>NW_011631105.1:0-576 GCF_000512975.1 Sesamum indicum
ATTTAAACCGTTTAGCTCCTTGAGCCCATTAGCTCCCGGAAGAGAGTTCCGGCACCTCTGGGATTAAGGGAGTTCCCCCGAGAGAAAGACATTCCATAGGAGTTCTCTCTACTCTAGAATCCATAGGCCAACGGTCCTAATAAAAGGGATTCCACTCAACCACCCGAGGTCTAGGTTTGACCATAAGGCTTGCAGACCTCTAGGCGCTATGATCTTTTATTATGTAGATCATGTCTCAATTACATCGACCCTTAGCTCCTTTCGGAGTCGAATACTGGGACTCTTCTACTATAGAAAAGAGTGGTAATTCCATCCTTCAACTCTCCATTTTCCTATCTGCTTGATGACCCTTTAGTAAACCTTTTTTAGCGAACCGCCCTTTTCCTTTCTAACTTTCTAAAAGGAAGGCCCTCGTATTACGCCACAGTAGCTTCGGTCAGCGTGAGAGTTGAAGACTAAGGCGGCCGGTTCACTCTGTTAACCTCTACCTGAACTTCGTCCATCCTCTTTCTCCTTCCTCTCACTAATGTTCGACCCTTCACTCTCCCTCTCACCTTTACTCAACAAAGAGGTTTG
>NW_011631106.1:0-576 GCF_000512975.1 Sesamum indicum
AGAAATTCAACAGGGAAAGAACAACAGTACCTGGGAAATAAACATCTGGATGGAAGCTTGGAGAAGCAACTTCCTCCTTCCTAGCTTGTCAACAGCATAGATGGACACGAAAGTGGCCCCCACGTTAACCAAACCGGTAATGACAGCCGACAACAATGAGGCATCAGACTTGAATCCCAATGTCTGGAACAAAACCGGAGCGTAAAACATGATGGCGTTGATCCCAGTAAACTGCTGGAAAACCTGAATGATAGTGGAGATGAACAAAGCAGGGAATCCGGATTTCTTGAACAATTTCTTGAAAGGTCGTTTAACTTGTTTGGCTTGTTCACAGCCTGTAACAATCTGCTGAAACTCAGCATCAACATTGTCCACACCTCTGATTTTCTGGAGGGCTGCTCTTGCTTCCATTTCTTTGCCCATTTCAACAAGGCTGGGAGGAGTTTCAGTGATGACCAAAGACCCTATGAAGAGGATAAATCCTGGAACTGCTGCAAGCCCCAATGACACCCTCCAACCATGCTTCATCATTGATGTTCCATAGTTGATAAGGTTGGCAATGAGGATCCCAACTGT
>NW_011631107.1:0-576 GCF_000512975.1 Sesamum indicum
CACAAACACACACCCGACATGCATGCACACACACACACCCCGCACACACACACACACACTTTCTCTCTCTCACACACACACACTCACAAACACACACACAATCCCCACACGGACACACACACAAACACACACCCCACACACACGCACACACACAAACCCCACACGCACACACACACACCCATACTCTTTCATATTAGGTAAACAAAAATGAGAATATACATCTATGCAAACACACAAAAATGTTACAAAGGACGTAATTAGACCACAAAAACACACAGTACCCGTAATGAGCATAAAATATTGCTAAACTATGGTGACATCCTGCACGAGAAAAAGGATTGTGTAAATAATAATGAAGAGTTAGAAATTGAAGGAGATTGGCTAATATAACAAGACGCAGATGGCATTCGTTGGCGCAGAAAATAAAAGCAACACCTCACTTGTTTTATGTTTAAAAGTAAAAATATTCAACCGTGACACACACACACACACACACCCACACACACACACCACACACTCATACACACCCACACACCCACACACGCTCAGAAACACACACACACACACACACCACAC
>NW_011631108.1:0-576 GCF_000512975.1 Sesamum indicum
CGCCGTGTACTTTTTCACTTTTGGCATGCTCAATCATAAAAAAAAATTATATAATTGTTTATCATAAAATTCCTTTATCGTGTAATTTTATCTAACAATTTCTAATTTTTAAATCGTAATTAGTCTCTATTTCAGTGATAGTATATAATTCATGCATACATTGTTTTTTTAAAAAACAAAATTCTGACAAAGAGCTTTGATTTGTTCTTTTTGGTCTATAATTGTTTTCAAAGAATTTTTTATTTAATTAAAATTATTTGATGTTTCAAACATCTTATTGATATTTAGCTGTATTATACTTAATATAGATTTCTAATACACATGTATATATATATATATAATAGCTCATACTATCACATTTTTTTCAACTTTTATAATATGTTGATCTTAATCATACATTTAAATACGGATTTGGTTAGAATAAAATTAATCCTCTTCGTACTTTTAAAATTATTAATTTTGTTAGAAAATACATATAGTTTGGAACAATTAATTTGGGATGGAAAAAATGAATCAGGTTTTTCATTATTGCTTACTTAAACAACAAATGATATGTCCATATAAATAAACCAATGC
>NW_011631109.1:0-575 GCF_000512975.1 Sesamum indicum
CTATCCTCCCTCTTTTGGTAGACCTTCTCAAACACCTCTATTTGAGTGACGGGGCGTCCGAGTTGTGTCTTCTGTTAAAAAATTAATTTAAAACATGATTAGAAATAAAAAAAACATTAAATGAAATTACAAATATGCGTTGAAATACTTACCATCTTTCGGTTGTGCGCCCTAACGAGTGACGACCCCCGCTGTAGACGGTCCTAGCTACTTCTGGTTTGCTACCCTATTGATCTTATTCTTGGCGACTCTGCCT
This sequence comes from Sesamum indicum, assembly GCF_000512975.1. Lineage (NCBI taxonomy): Eukaryota > Viridiplantae > Streptophyta > Magnoliopsida > Lamiales > Pedaliaceae > Sesamum > Sesamum indicum. The sequence goes on from NW_011631109.1 coordinate 257, forward strand.
TCTAGGCTCGACTAGAACTCCAGGAGTTAGCGCCATATCTCCTAGGCCAACCACAGTGGTCGGGCTAACTAGTTTTGGGCGTTAGCAAACCGCTTCCACAGGAACTTCCCCGCCTACGACTTGACGAGTTTGAACATCGACCCATCATCGCAGTCCCACCCGCATGACATCTGAAAAATTGACAAATAAAAAATATATAAATATTTAATTTAAAAAATATAAATATTAAATAAAATTAAATAATATTGTTATTACCTTCAATTTTTTGAAATCAGAATATGCGATATGTTGGCCCAGGGATGGTAGTGTGAAAATTGAG
>NW_011631110.1:0-575 GCF_000512975.1 Sesamum indicum
GACGTTCAGAAAGTGAAACTGACAATTTGACATGGTATCTTAGTAAATTTTTTAAATTTGCTAACACATTTTGATAGAATCTATCCTAAATTGCCACATGCAAGTCGTGTGCTGGTGTAAATTTGAGGATATCGTTGACCGAAAGTTAAAAGTTAGTTGGGAATTCAAAGTTTGATATGATGTTGGCTATAATAAGAGATTTTAGGAGGACTTTTCAGGGGCAAGTTGCATATAAAGAATTTTAGGCAGTAAATTGTATAAAAAGGGTCGACTAATGCAATATATAGCAAGAAAGAGTACTAATGAAAATAGAGTGAGTAATAAAATTATGAAAATACAATCATAAGTGAGGACATAATAATATCATTAGCATGGTGTGATTTTATAAAATATAATGATAAGAAAAAATACTGAAGACTAAGTTATGCAAAAATGAAAGCATTTACTTTAGTGTGAAACGAAATTCCAAGAGAAAAATTGCATGAAAAATCAACAATTTAAGACTAGAAACACATGAATGTTTATAATAAGTAATATTCAGAACAAATTTAGAATTTTAATTTAATTCAAGTTGA
>NW_011631111.1:0-575 GCF_000512975.1 Sesamum indicum
ATAGTTAATTGTATACAATGAATTGATATTATACATAAATATATTTAATTAGTTACAAAGAATTGATTGATTCATGAATATAATCAATGAAACGTATATGAATTCATTTATTTTCAATACATATGTACTAAAATTTGCTAAATTTAAAAAGTCTCTATTTTAATTAATAAAATATTAATTTATTGATAAATTAATACCTCTCTAAATTAATAAAATTTCAGGGTGCCAAAATTATTAATTTATAGAGGTTTTACTGTATTAATAACATATAATTTAAAACTAAAATTAAGAAATTATAAAAATATTTTTAATTTAAATTATTTAATAAATTTGTTATATTTATAAATTTATAGTTATAAATTTGTCATAAAAATTATTAGTAATTAGAAAATATTTATAATTGGAAAAATATTTGTTTTTTTAAATAAAACATAATGTTGGATGAAACCCATAAGGAGGTTGAAGACTGAATAGTGAAGAGTTGCATTGCGGAAGAGCTAAGAGAGAAGGAGAAATGAATACTGATATAACGGCGTCGGTGAAGCCGGAGTACCCGGTGATAGATCGGAATCCTC
>NW_011631112.1:0-574 GCF_000512975.1 Sesamum indicum
GTCAAAAATTAGGTCAATCGGGCAGCAAACCCGAAAGCAACTGTGATCGTCTACCGCAGGGGGTCGTCATGCGTTGGGGCCCACATGTGAAAGATGGTAAGTATTTCAAATCATATTATCATTTTATTTATTTTTTTTATTTCTAATTATTTTTTAAATTAATTTTTGAAGAGGAACAACATGGACACCCCATAACTCAGATGGAGGTGTTCGAGAAGGTTTACAACAAAAAAAAAAAGAGAACAGCCAGTGGAATGGCATGAGGGCGAGGAGGTTGCAATAAGTAATTAAAAAAAATACATAATTTATTCTTTTAATTTTGTATTATTATTTTTATTTAATTCTTTAACATGTTCGCAGGAGATGTTCTTGAAAATAATGAAGGAACGCCAAAAACAACAGAACAACAATGAAGAGCCTACATTGTTCTCTCAAGGCTTCGTGGCCCCGGGTGAGCAACAGGTTTGGATGTTTGTAGCGGGTGGCCGGAAGAGGGGTCGAATATTTGGTCTCGGCTCTGAGGCCCACCACTTAATTGCTGGACCATCCTAGGCGACCCAATCGACTGCTCCCT
>NW_011631113.1:0-574 GCF_000512975.1 Sesamum indicum
AGAACGCTCAAAATTTAGCTGTTTTCCACGATTTTATTAAAACAAGTTTGTTTCCCTTTTATACTAACTTGTAGTTATTATTTACGCTTAAGCAATTTACTGGAAACAAATGCTTGGGTCTAAACCAACGTTTGGGTCAAGTTTAATCGAAGTCTGAGAATGTTCAAAATTTAGCTGTTTTGCACGTTTTATTGAAACAAGTTTGTTTCCCTTTTATACTAATTGAAGTTATTATTACGCTTAGCAAATTTGCAACATAAATACTTTGGTTCACCTCTCGTGAATTCTGAGAACGTTCAAAATATAGCTGTTTTGCACGGTTTTATTGAAACAAGCTTGTTTCCCTTTGTATTTACTGGTAGTTATTATTACACTTAGAAAATTTATCACACAAATTCTTGGGTCAAGACCTTCGTTTGGGTCAAGTATCGTCGAATTCTAAAAACGCTCAAAATTTAGCTGTTCTGCACGAATTATTGAAACAAGCTTGTTTCTCTTTTGTACTAACTTGTACTAATTATTACGCTTAGCAAATTTACCACACAAATGCTTGGGTCTTGACCAACGTTTGGGT
>NW_011631114.1:0-574 GCF_000512975.1 Sesamum indicum
GTACTAGGCTCCAGCACCAATTTCTCCCATGCTTCATTGGCATCTCCACCACGTCGAAGGAATACCTCTGTGGCATTCAACCGATGCATCTGCCACCGAATTCCTCCCTCATCCTCAAAATCTTTTCAACTTTGCAAGTATTCATCTTAATTTCATCATTAGCTGCCTTAAGAAGCTTATCCCTAACATCACCATTGACAAGACCCTCACTCCTGAAGAACTCATCCATCTCGGGGACCCCAATGGCACGCCTAATGCCATAATCATACTCACGAATTTTTGGGTAAAAAAATGTCTTACCCTCCTCCACCAATCCACTATCCACCCTTTTCGACACGTACGTAAGCAAGATCGGGATCGCCACTTCCATCCAGAGAAAGCAACACTCGTACTTGGAGAGAAACACAGTGTCGTCATTGACAAGTGCCTATATGAATGAATTGGACCCTTCAGCAATGATTGGCAACTGATTCTTTTGTATGATGGCATCAGTAGCCAACAATGCATGCTGCACAGTGAAATCCACCTTGGGATCAATGATTCCGAGCAAATGGTGTGGCACGCCGCGGCATTC
>NW_011631115.1:0-574 GCF_000512975.1 Sesamum indicum
ATGATTAGATTATTATTATAATTTAAAATATTACACAGAATATATATATACTTGAATTGTAAAATATGTAAATTTATAATATATTTAATCTATAGTATTTTATATTTTTTGATTAATGATCTTTTCTGCCTAATTTATTACTATTCCTATTTATATTATAGGTATTAATTTTTGTTAACTTATAATTATTAGGTGGTTATCCATATACTAATTAATTTTATTTAATAATGATGATCCATAAAAATTACTAAAATCATTGATCTTTCTTTTTATATTTATAATTCACTTGAATTAATCATTTTTTTTATCTAAAATATCAGAGATTGAAAAGAATAACATAATTTATTTGTTTATACTTCTTTGAAATTTTTTAAAATATTACACCCAAATATTCATAATATAATTTATAGTATTTTATATTTTTTTAAGTAATTATATGGCATATTTTAATTATATTTATATATATTTTTAACATAAATAATTTACTTTACCAAGTGAATGAAAGGGAGATGGGATTTTTGTTGCCTTACATATGAAAGTCTACAAAAATGAAGTTATGAATTTTACATTTTGT
>NW_011631116.1:0-574 GCF_000512975.1 Sesamum indicum
TAATATTAGAATTAGGGACGGTCTTGAGTTGACCGTTCCTATATGTGTGACAAAGGATGTCCAAAAGATGACAGTTAGAAAATATATTCGAAAATAAGGTACAACTTGGAACGATTTTGGAACACCCTTAATCAATTATGCGGAAACCGTTCAAAATTATTAATTTTATTTAAGAAATAATGTGTTTCAACAATCGTTCCAAAATTCGGTGCAAATTGGAACTATTTTTTTGTATTATTTATTTAGTATTACTGAGACTGTTTCAAATTAAATACAATGGCTATATTTCAACGCTAAAAAAGAATGTTCCTAAACTCGTCGAAAGGACCATTTCAAAATCTAAATCAACGGCTATTTTTTAACAACCAAATATGTGTGCTCTTTCCATTTAATGTCACGATCTTCTTCGATTCTTATTTTCTCTCTATTTCCTCAATCTCTCTCGAATTTTTTTGATCTCCCACTATCACACAAATATTTTTCTACTCTTGTTCGTCAACCTCTCTCAAATTTTTATTGATATTTGAAGTTATTTTGATCAGGTAACAACTTTAACCCTTTATTTGTCAATTGA
>NW_011631117.1:0-574 GCF_000512975.1 Sesamum indicum
GTTGATGAAGATAGAAATGAAGACTTAGAAATTGAACGAGAATGACAAAGTAACAAGACGCAGATGACAGTCGTTAGCGCAGAAGATAAAAGCAACACCTCACCTCTTCTATGTTCAATATGGAAGTAAAACATGTTCTACCGTGACACACACACACATACCCACACACCCCGCACACACAAACACACACACACCCATCCACCCACACACACACACACACACGACATAGACACTTACACCCACACACACACACACCACACACACACCCCCACACTCACAAACAAACACACACCCACACACACACACACCACACACACACTCACACCCACACCGACACACACACACATACCACACACACACTCACACTCACAACCCACACACACACACACATCAAAAAAGAAAAAGTCGCATCGACAATCTACCTGATTCAGAAAAGTGCCTTCAATTTTCTAAAAAGAAAAACAAAAAAGAAATAGAAAAGTATTTTCAAGTTAATTCAACTCCCCATACTGCTTAAAAGCAACATCAGATCATAAAGTAAACCAAAATCCAAAATGCTATGAATACATGGGAT
>NW_011631118.1:0-574 GCF_000512975.1 Sesamum indicum
AGCGAAGGAACCGTAGGGCTTAGCTTAGCTCTTGTGCGCATGAATCAACTAGTTGTAGTATCGGACAGCACTTATGCCATTAGCGACTACGGAAGTGGAAGACCCACTAGATCCTAAAGCAGCGCAACCCGGTTCTACTTGACTAAGCCTCGTGCTCGTCTCGTTGAATGGACACAAAATAGATTTCATATTCTCATGAGAAAGCATTCTGAATCGGCATGAACAACAGCCCCCGTAGAAGCATCAACAGGATAAGTTCAGCAATACAATGGAAGCCACATAATAAGAATTGGCTCTGAACGGAAGGAATTTTTGAACAGTACGACCGGGGAAGCCAGCCTAGCAAAGCCAAGCGTGGAAAGACTACCTAAAGCTAAGACTCCTTTTCGGGTGCTGCTCATAGTCTTGACTGGGGGAGGGCTCTGGAAGAGGTAACACGAAGTGGATGTGCTGCCGGTCTGAATGGATGCCTTTCCTTCTTTCCAGGATTAAGGATCTCCCAAAAGAATGACCTCATGAACAGTCAATGGTAGGTCAATGGTAAATCCATGGAGAATCTATGGACTTACTATAG
>NW_011631119.1:0-574 GCF_000512975.1 Sesamum indicum
AATCCAGGGATACATTGAAAGCTAAAAGGGCGGGGGACGCCTTAGCCCTTAGAATCGAATTCTAAACCGGCGTGGCGCTGCTGGATGCTTCTGATTAATAGAACAAGAAGAGGAGTCAGCTAAAAAGAAAGATCACCAAAAGTAACGACCACCAAGATAGGCATAGTAATGAAATCTTTTGATCACCCATTTTTGGAAAACCATTTTTTGGGGCTTCCGCCTTACACAAGGCAGATTGGATTGCCTGAATCACGAGTCTTATATACTGTGTTACGATCACCTCATATTGATAAAAAGTCCAGAGAACAATTTGAAATGAAAAGAAAGAAAAAATTTTTGGTCATAAAAACAGAAACGCATGAATTGCGCAAGAAGTTCTTTCGGTTAAAACGCCGTGCGACTCGGAGGACATAAGACTTCTTGGTCAAGCCAAAAAGATTGCCGACTGGATGCTCCTACCCCACCATGCCTGGCCCTTTACCTTACCTTAAGAAGAAAGAGGAGGTATGAAGCGTGGGAAAGAATGCAAGAAGTGTATGATACAACAGGTAACCTTAAGGAGTGGCGGCAAACC
>NW_011631120.1:0-574 GCF_000512975.1 Sesamum indicum
GCTACAATCAGGCACGCCTACCTCCTAGTGTGCACTGAAAGTGGATATCCAAAAAGCTTATGACACGGTAGAATGAGATTTTCTACTTGCAGTGTTACACCTATTTGGATTCCTGACTACGTTCATTAGGTGGATAGAGGAGTGTGTCACGACACCCTCGTTTTTCGTCGGGCTGAATGGGAAACCTCAGGGTTTCTTTCAGGATCGAGAGGGTTATGGCAGGGGGATACTTTATCACGATATCTGTTTGTTCTCGTAATGGAGGTTCTGCATTTGATTCTTCTGCAGATGATTGATCAGGATATGCATTTTTCCTTTCATTGGAAATGTAAACCTTCTCGATTATTTTAGCTTGGATTTGCAAATGAACTGTTGCTACTCTGCAAAGCAGATATGGACTCTATAGGGGTTTTTAAGCAAGGGTTGGACCTATTCGCCTCCTGGTCAGATAAGAGCCATCTTATCATCTCTTGATCTGCACAAGGGATACGGGAGCAACTGTTACTGATGCTCGGCTTCCAAGAAGGGCACCTTCTGATGACGTACTTGGGAGTTTCTCTTCTTTCTTCTAAAA
>NW_011631121.1:0-573 GCF_000512975.1 Sesamum indicum
CAAAGGCAAAATAGAAGAGAGCTAGAATCGTTATAAGACTAAAGGGGACGTCCTTTCTCGAACTACTAAAAGATAGAATGTTGAAGCCTTAAGCTCAGCCACGCCACCGCACCCGTAAATAGTTAGTACAACCTTTCCTTTCCGACTACTAATGCCATACCCTAGCCCTAGCCGATTTGTACTAGGATTGGGAACGAGCACTCTTCATACTTTGATTTTCACTTTGTCCTAATTGAAGGATTGAAGATAGCCCGACCAGCTCTTTCGACGCACTTCGGAACCCTTGGCTAGAAAGATGGATCGCCTACAGAAGAAGACTAATGTCCAAGACAGTCGTGGATTGACCCTTTCAGGGTTCCTTTCCCATCCCATCTCAGTAAGAGAGCATAAGCAAAGAGCTGAAGGCAGGCACAAATAGGGGAAGAGAAAGTGAGCAATCTCAGGGAGCGAGGAAAGATGAGTCGATTAGACTACAAGAAATAGCGAATGAGTAGAGACTTTCAACTCTCTAGAGACCACCTTCTGTATTAGCTTTGACTTTTTTCAGAATCCAGGCAAAGCCCCTCTCTGCTT
>NW_011631122.1:0-573 GCF_000512975.1 Sesamum indicum
TCTTTGCGCTACTGTTTCGCACATATTTCTACCTACCTACTCCAATTTATGTTTGCCATCCATTACAACCTGTAACCTTAATCTCACCACTCTCTCTCTCTCTCTCTCTCTCTCTCTCTCATATATATATATATATATGTGTGTGTGTATATTTTAATATCTTCCATTTACAACCAACTTTTATTAATCTCACCCTGTTATTACATAAAGTTAATGATGAGTATAGTATGAGAATATATATAATCCTTGTTATGTACTAAGTTTAACACCCACACAATTTTAAACACGAATTTCTTTTGTATGGAAACCCATTTTGACTTTTGATCCCAACTGCTCTGTTTTTGTGTGGAAAAATATGTAATATGTCGTTAGACCAATCCACCATTATCAAAAGGGGGACTTCAAATTTATTTATTATTTTGGTCCCCACCATTTTGAATTTCTAAGCTTTGCAATAATCTCATTTCACAAGGACCATACATTACACGTCTCCACTTTATTTATTCACTTCCCTACTCCCTCAACTTATTCATATTATCATTTTCATCCCCCTCAACTACTATATTCCTCTCT
>NW_011631123.1:0-573 GCF_000512975.1 Sesamum indicum
GATAATTTTTTCACAGAAGCATATGATTGCCCCTCAATCGCCAGGCCAGGTGCATGAGTAGCTTTGCTGGCTCTTATACGAAAGGTACCGGCCTCTTTCAGTGGTTCTTGCTTGCTCTTTAAAGCTGATCTGGTGCTGTCTCGTTCCTTCAGTTTGTTCTGATGGAGATGAAGGCTCTGACAAGACCTACACAACTACCTTGCTTGGTGGTTCAAAAGGGAAGTCTAGGTATCTGCTTAAGTGGTCTGCTCGTACCGTTCCAAAAAGAGCTGCGGGCGTATTTGAAAATGTGTTTCCGGGCTCACATATCTAAATTTCAGCGAGATAGGGTGCGGATAGGTGGAATGGAAATTCCACTCCAATCCCTTTAATGGATCCCCGAAGGAGACGGGTGCAAATGGAATTTCAATCAAAGGCGCTATGACCACTGAGCATGCCAACAAGGCAAACTCAGAAAATCGTCTCCTGTCCCAGGTCACTGAAAGGGAGATACTCGCAGCCGAGCTCTCGTCCCACTCCCGCTGCCAACTTCGTGATAGAACGACCATGCGAAGGGATACGGATAGGCTGCCC
>NW_011631124.1:0-573 GCF_000512975.1 Sesamum indicum
TTAAAAATTTAAATTTAATTAGTAAATAAATTATAGATTGAATTTGGGATATAATAAAACTTGAACGGATTGAATTTGGGATATAATAAAACTTGAACGGATTAAATTGTAGTTCGTTATAATATTTGGGAGCAAATTATATTAATTAAGAAATTTAGGAAGGACGTAATGGGTATTGAGAAATAATTAATTAAATAGATAAAATAATAATAATATTATATATATGTAAATAATATATTTATAAGTAATAATATATATATATGTTAGTAGTAATATAATATTATATAAATATATATTATATATACGTATATATGCATTAGAGGGAGGGCCCACCAGCCGACCGCCTCACCCACCTCTTTCTTTGTCTTCTTTTTTTTTGGGTGAAATGTAAGTTTCATTCAACCAAGAATAATATTTACAATGTACTCCAGGCATACCCGGAGAGATACAAAAGCCCACGCTAAAGATTAAGAACAATCAAAACCGTGTGGGAAAAGTGTCTAAAGGACCCTATACAATGTAACCTTGACTAAATTAATAAGCCTCTCGGGACAGGCCGTTGACCCCTCGAAG
>NW_011631125.1:0-573 GCF_000512975.1 Sesamum indicum
GACCTCATCTCCAGTAGCAATGTCTGATTATGACTCCCCAGATTGGCTAATGTACTTGAACTCTTTCTACTGAAGGCATTTGCTACCACGTTCGCTTCCCTGAATGGAAGTCAATAGTGCAATCATAATTCTTCAGCAGTTCTATCCATCTTCTTTGCCTCAAATTCAATTTCTTCTATGTCAAGATATATTTCAGACTTTTATGGTCAGTAAGAATATGAAATTTTTCTCCGTACAAATAATGTCTCCAGATTTTCAGTGCATGCACAATCGCGGCTAACTCCAAGTCATGTGTGGGATAATTTAATTCATGGTTCTTCAATTGGCAGGACGCATAAGAAATTACCTTTGCATTTTGCATCAGCACACATCCCAAACCCTGTTTAGAAGCATCTGTATACACTATATATCCACCGCTTCCAGACGGAAAAACCAAAATCGGATTGGAGGTCAGTCCCTTCTTCAACTCATCAAAAGTTTGTTGACACTGTTCCGTCCACTAAAATTCTACCCCCTTTCTGAGCAACTTGGTTAGAGGACCGGCAATTATAGAGAAACCCTCAACAAATCTCC
>NW_011631126.1:0-573 GCF_000512975.1 Sesamum indicum
GATTGTTGACCGGACAGACACGGAAATGAGGAACAGACATGTTATCTTGGGTTCTGGTACTGTTCCGACCAAAACAGCAGATCTCCGGCCGATGACTGAGGGTAAAAACGCAGTTCCGGCGATGCTGACTTTTGCTGACGCAGGTGCTGACGTAAGCCCTGAATACCCTACTGATGTAAGCAATGACCTTGCTGCTGATGTCATCTCTGCTGACATGGGGCATGACATCATCTCTGCAATGGAAAAAAACAGCAATATTGGGAGAAAAACTGTACATGTTCCGTTATTTATTCGGAATATTCCATTGAATACTAATTCAAAAGGAATTGTTGATGATAAAATTGCCGATGCATTTAACAATTCATCTCGAAACACGTTAAATTACATAGCCCCAACGAGACAAAACGGGGAGATTATTGTTCGACCATCTTTAGAAAATATACGAGATGGGTAAAAAAGATGGCAAACTACGGCAGTAGGATACCTTTTGGGAAAAAGACCGTATTATTATCACTTGAAGGAATTTGCCCATTCCATTTGGCCGGCGTTACGAGAAGTCACTGCAACTGATAA
>NW_011631127.1:0-572 GCF_000512975.1 Sesamum indicum
TAGTTGAATGAGCTTGGGGCATTCGTCTAAGGAATGCTTGTTGAACAAAGGTGCAAAGTAATTAAAACCCCGTGTAGCGGTCTATGTTCCTAAACTCAGTGCCTCTATCCCGGAGGTTGATAAGGAGGTTAGCATTACATAGACGCCTCCCGTGAAGTCAGATACAATAACGGGTCCTTCTAGCAACCGATTGATGCTTCCTTGCAGCCGCCAGTTGCTCGTGAGCCTCCTAGCAAGCAAATCAACTCAGACGGAAGAAATAAGGGTAAGGAAGTAGTCATATTCAATTCCTTTGATGCATTAAACTTCATTGATGATGCAGAAGCATCTACGAGGGGTCCTAATATCAGCAACCCCATTGGCAGTGACTCATGTTGAAAGCTGCATTCTGGAACGTTTGCGGCCTAAACAAGAGGGACCACCTGCTAGCTTTGAAGTACCTAGTGGCTGAGTTCAGGATACATTTTGTTGGCCTCATGAAAACCCAGGAACATGTGAATAATGTATATAGTACACTGACTGTTATTTTACCTTAGTGAAAATGGTTTGTTGACAATGATACTACTAGGAAT
>NW_011631128.1:0-572 GCF_000512975.1 Sesamum indicum
TGACAGAGACACAAATTTGAGGCGAACAAATCGCAGAAAATTTTGCAGCGGATTAATAAAATATAGCTTGAGTTCCAAAGGCGAACAAATCGCAGAGATAGATATCACAAAGATATAATAATCGAACAAATCATAGAAATATATATCACAAAGATCGAACAATCGCAGAAATATATATCACAAAAATCGAACAAATCGCAAAAATATATATCACAAAGATATAATAGCAATAAGTGTTAATATAGCCGAGGCTTCCAACTTATGTCCGGACTAGACACCCGATGTCCTCAGGAGACCGGCCAAGTGAGAGTTTAGGGGGATTTACTACAGCTAATAATAACAGTAATATCGACTGAAAGAAAATTGTGAAAATAAAACAGGAGGGATTTAAAAAACGTTACCACCACCAGGAGCCGAATTTTAGAGACGAGGCTCTGATGCCACTATAGAGTGGCAACCTCAAAATTCTAATAAACTATTACAATAATACGGAGTACAAACCTCCTTAAAATACAAACCGAATATAAATGCAGAAATATAAACAGATTATATTAATGAAATGAAGCAGTAGG
>NW_011631129.1:0-572 GCF_000512975.1 Sesamum indicum
CTTTTGATAATAAAGTAATCTTGCAATTTATTTTAATTTTATACAATCAAGATAATTTTTTAATTTAAATTTATAACTTATTTATTAACATACTAATTTAATTATTATAATTTTTATAAATTTATAACCTAGTAACTAATTTAATATTAAAAAACATATATGTATTGGTTATAAATATTGCTTTGATGCCGTCCCCCTTTTGGTAAACAAAAATTTAATATTCAATTAAATAATTTAATATCCAATTAATTGTAACTGCAATCATATACTTGGTCATTTTTAACATCAATAAATCAATTGAATAATTTAATATTTCAATTAAAAGAGTAACTTACATACAAATTCAATGAAAAAATTGTTTTGGTCTTATTGTTTATTTTCATCAATATTACTTTTACATTTCCTCCATCTTTTGGCAATAAAAAATAAAAGATTAAAAGATTAATTTTAAAAATTTAAAATAATTTATGTGTGACAATTTTTTAATATAATATTATAACCTAGTAACTAATTTTATTAATATAGTAAATAATAATTTAATATTTTAATTATTAGCTATATCACACATCTTA
>NW_011631130.1:0-572 GCF_000512975.1 Sesamum indicum
ATAAAAAAAATCGTTCCTAACATTGTTCCTAGTAATAAAACGACGTCGTTTTTGTTGACGGGTATTATTTAAAAAATGTTCCTATTGTCTAACCGTTCTAAATAAAAAAATGATGTCATTTTGTTTCGAAATGACGTCGTTTTGGTATAATATTAACAAGATTGTTCCTAATTATTCCAAACTTTTCCTAATTGTGTCTCAAAATTATTTCCCCAAAACCTTCAGAAAAATAAAAAATATAGAAAAAACCATCGCAGACATATTAATGATAAAAAAAAAGGGTAGACCAACAATTGATTAAGGCTATTGAAAACATATAATATTATGGATTAAATTGATAAATGTTCAAAAGATCAAGTATATTTATATATACAAAATTTTTAGTCTTATATATATGTAAATAACATCTTATATTATTGTATTCGATTACACAGACTATTAAAATTTTAATCAGACCGTTGGGTATTATTAATTTGATAAAATACTATATTCGATGAAGTTTCGGAAATTTTTGTTATACGAATGCTAAGATATCGTATCTGATACACAATCAACGATGTTAAAAACGATGC
>NW_011631131.1:0-571 GCF_000512975.1 Sesamum indicum
AAAACGAAATGCCATGTTTAGAAAAGACTCGGCCCAAAGAAAAAAAATCCACTTTTAACAAAGTAGACCTAGAGGAGAATAACCTAGAGGAACAAAACGCAGAAAATACTGAAATGGTAGAAACAAATCCTTTCGAAAATTACCAACTTGCCAGAGATAGGAATAGAAGACAAACTAGGATTCCTTCTAAACTTAGAGATTTTGACACAAGTCTAAATACCGAATTATCTTAACCTTCTAGTGTTGATGAAGCAATGCAATCAGAAAAATGGCTAAATGCTATGAAAGAAGAGATGAAATCCCTAAAAGATAACAAAACTTGGGTTCTAGTTCCTAAGCCTAAAATGCCTCAATTGTTGATTGTAAATGGATTTTCAAGATAAAACAAGAAAACGTAATAAAGTATAAGGCAAGACTAGTGGCTAAGGGATTCAAACAGAAAGAAGGAATAGACTACAATGAAATTTTTCTCCTCAGTTGTCAAATATACTACTGTTCCCATCATACTTGCTCTCACTGCACACTACAATTGGGAATTGAAACAAATGGAGGTTAAAACTGCATTTCTACA
>NW_011631132.1:0-571 GCF_000512975.1 Sesamum indicum
CAAGATAGGAAGGAAAGAGAAGGTCTTTAGTAGGAGACCCTTTGAAATAGCAAACCAAATGCAGCACCGCAAACCAGTGAGCCTCACATGAATTTTGGAGGAATTGGCTAAGTTGTTGAATGCCATGTTAAATATGAAGGCGCGTGAAGCTGAAATAGAGCAAACACCTCACTAACTAGGGATAAGGTTTAGGACCATTCAAGTAAGCATTAGTATGAGAATGTAATTTCATGCCCTGTGGCAAAGGAGTAGCAGCGGAAAGTGCCTGCTGAAGCCCACAATCAGTAATAATATCAAAGATTACTTGGACAGCATAATGGAGGTGCCGTGAGCAGATCCCACAATTTGGAGCCAAAGCAAATTCATCCTTGATAGCAAAAATATCGTCAAGATAGACCTTAACCTGAGAGATCAATTCTTCTGTAAGGACCATAACGAGAAAGTCATCGACATAGACCAAAAGTCCAATGCAATCATCAGTCGATACGTTTGATGAAAATGCAATATTCATGGGTAGGAGGACGAAAACCAAACAGACAATTTGGTTGGAGAATTCTCGATCCATTTATCG
>NW_011631133.1:0-571 GCF_000512975.1 Sesamum indicum
CCCCGGCTGCTGGCACCAGACTTTTTTTTTTTCAAAAGCCGCCTGTGCCTAGGCGGGAGGTTTGGCGGACCCCTACCTGTTTATTACCTTGGAAGAATTATAGAGTGTACAATTCAAATACAGTAAATGAGGAGTACTTACTCCTTTTACAATCAAAGAAATTCTAATCTATGTACAAAATCAATGAAGATCGCTAAAAAGCAAAAGTCTATCTGATTCTGACTTGCTACGTAATGCCCCCACCAATCTCTTCCACAACGCCCCACCAAAAATCAATCTCAAACCATCACTCAAGCTCACCGGCGAAGGTAGGGAGTGCCCAGTTTATCCAGTCTGATAATGCCTCGCAGTACTCCCGTAATGTCCTCCTGATACATAACCCGAGTTAATTGTTGAGATGCGGCGTCCTTCGCAAGATAATCAGCCGCTCCATTAGCCTCTCGAAAAACATATCGTACGTCCGATCCTAATTCCTGTTGGAGCTGCACAATGCGCATGAACAAATGCTGCACCTCCCACATCCCAGATACTCGTGACTGTAAGAGCTGGAGAACTACGGTAGCATCCACCT
>NW_011631134.1:0-570 GCF_000512975.1 Sesamum indicum
ACGGGTGGCCGGTTGGAGGCGGAATCCGACGAGGCGTCATCTACGGGCTTCAGATTTGATAATGGAGATGGCAAGGGAAGACCCATTGATGGAAAAATTGGAGTTTTTGCAGTTGGTTCGTCCCGCTCAAAACTAGGGTTTCGCGCAGCCATGGAATCCGAAAAGTCGCCTAAGGAAGACGAAGCGACGCCCACTGATATGGCGGTTGTGGCTATGGCAGACGACAGCCGAACGAATGGCGAGGGTGAAGGAGTCATGCCCATCGAAAAAGATCCAAACTTGGACGTTGAAGACGAAGATCTAGTGCGCCGACCTATTCTAGGGTTTGGCGGCGCAAATCTAAGCGAACGATTGAAATCTTCGTTCAATATTGCTGAGTTCCTTCGACTTGCACACAAGGTGATCGATAAAAATGACCATGAAGCAACGACAGCCCTTGAGGAACTTCGATTAAAATGGGAAATGCGATTTGGCAAAGTTTCCATGTTGCGATGCTTGCCGCCAAAGAAGATGATGCCAATGACGACTGTAACTGATTTCCCACCAGCTCGTACGAAGCGCCAGGCCTAC
>NW_011631135.1:0-570 GCF_000512975.1 Sesamum indicum
CCGGGATCCACATCCACTACCTTAGCCTTAGAATATAGGCCCGAATTCGCAGTTGATTCAACAAGAGCAATCACCCTTTCTGAAAGACGACTTGTGAGCTGGTCTTTCTTCTTACCCTTTAGCTATTCTATTCTTCCCATCGATCGAAGATGGCACGTGGGAAGTCGTTCAAAGGACTTTCTGCTTTAGCTTTCAATCACATTAAGATGAAAAAAGATTTTCCCATGACCCAGGCACTCGATTGAAAGTCGGGGATAGTCTTTTTATACTTCTGCTTAGCGAATGCCTTCTTAACCGGCTGACAGAAGTGAGGTCAAATCCCGTGCTTTCGGGCGATGCTTCTTGGGCACTCTATACTATAAAGGTCTTGGCTTGGCCACTCCTTTTAAGGTTGCTTCTCAAACTAGGAATTTTAGCTTTCAATTACATCGATCCTTCCTTTTCTGATGTTCTACGCCGGGTTATTTGAATTTTCATATTTCTAAATAACCGAAATCCTTGGAAAAGATTTGCTACTGATGCCATAGCCTAATTTACCTTTCCTTTCGGTTCTAGAGACTCTACCTAGTT
>NW_011631136.1:0-569 GCF_000512975.1 Sesamum indicum
TACAATTTTTTCCACGCGAGACGTATGCGAAGAACCTATGTCGTCCGATCGATGCATCTATATGGTGATGCAAAACAACTTTTAATAATTTTTTTCATTGACAACCATATTAATTACAGATTCTTATTTCTAATAATTAACTAACTGTTAGTATCTACAAGTGACGTTGTTCTCATTATGATGAATTTAAGGCCCATAAATCATTCGTCCGACTAGCCCATCTCATACAAATCCAATAAACCTAAATTTAAATTAAATTACATTGACAATTCTCGAGAGTGTTTTAAATGCACAAATATTTATTATATTTTATAAAATTACAAGTACATTTTTAATGATGCAATTTTAATTATAAATATATCTCTAATTCAATAGTAAAAATTACACAAATATCCCTAAATTATATTAAGTTAATACTCTATAAGAAATACATTTATAATTTAAACAAAATAAAATAAAACATATTATTGTATTTGAATCTAATCCTAACGTCATGAAAATTTTTAAGTCCTTCAAACTATGGAAATACTTTTCTAACTATAATGATTGAGCTCTCCCCCTGGGCTTGG
>NW_011631137.1:0-569 GCF_000512975.1 Sesamum indicum
AGATATGGTACTTCTGGACCCAAAATCTCATCGTTATGTGCTGGAGGACGGAAAGGATCTTTATTAACATCTAGCTATCGAACTACCATAGGTGTACTCAATGGATGAGCTTTGTCCATATGAAAACGCTTAAAGACTTTTTCTATATAGTTCGATTGATGAATGAAAATTCCACCCTTAGTATGTTCGAATTGCAGGCCCAGACAATACTTTGTAGTACATAAATCTTTCATCTCAAACTCACTTTTTAAGTAATCAGCTGCTTGTCGAATCTCTTCAGGAGATCCAATAATATCCAAATCATCAACATACACAGCTATGATTACAAATCCCGACTTTGTCCTCTTTATGAATAAATATGGACTTATTTGGTTATGGCAAAATCCTTTCTTTATTACGTACTCACTAAGACGATTGTACCACATACGTCCTGATTGTTTAAGTACGTACAAGGACCTTTTCAATTTGATGGAGTACATATGACGAGACTTTGACTGTTTAGTTAAGGGCCCCACTTACTCTAATTGGAGTACATCAGTCAATGGTTTCGCCGGCCATCATCATATCAT
>NW_011631138.1:0-569 GCF_000512975.1 Sesamum indicum
TTTCGTCGAATTCTGAGAACGTTCAATATATAGCTGTTTTGCACGGTTTTATTGAAACAAGTTTGTTTCCCTTTACAACAAACTTGTAGTTATTATTATGTTTATCAAATTCGCCACACAAATTCTTGTGTCTAGACCAACTTTTGGGTCAACTTTCGTTGAATCTTGAGAACATCCAAAATTTAGCTATTTTTTGCATGGTTATATTAGAGCAAAATTTGTTTCCCTTTTATACAAACTTGTGGTTATTATTACGCTTAACAAGTTTACCACAATAATTCTTGGGTGTTGACCAACGTTTGGGTCAAGTTACGTCGAATTCTGATAACGTTCAAACTTTAGCTGTTTTGCACTGTTTTATTAAGGAAAGTTTGTTTTTCCTTTTATACGGACTTGTAGTTATTATTACGCTTAGAAAATTTACCACAAAAATTCTTGTGTCAAGACCAACGTTTGGGACAATTTTAGCCGAATTTTGATAACGTTCAAAATTTAGCTGATTTTTGCACGATTGTATTAAAGCAAAGTTTGTTTCCCTTTTATACAAACTTGTAGTTATTATTACGCTT
>NW_011631139.1:0-568 GCF_000512975.1 Sesamum indicum
AAAAAAATCCTACCCTAGAAGCTCCTAATTCCGCCGGCTCTCTAACAAGCACACTTGGTGTGTTTTTTCTGCCTAATTTTCTTCTAGCAAAGAGAACGAGGAATCCCATATTCCGGTGTGGTGTGGACATGTCTTTAGACAACTTCTACCTTGAATCTCATGTGAATGGATCAATGAAATGGAGTTCAAAACAAATCAAGAAAAAGGTAATCCTTGGAATCATGATTTTATTACGTTTAGATTTGAATTTATGAATTTTATAGTATCGCTTCCACTTTCTGGTTTCCAGGCCAATCCACTCTCATTTTTGCTTTCAAGTGATATCAGAGCCAGCTTCGATGTAGGGGATATATATTTATGTGAATAAGAATGATAATATGATTTTATTGTTTTTGAAGCATGATATTTATTTATGCTTATTCTTCAACGATTATATGAGAAAATCAAAATGTTTAGTTTTGGCAATTTTGAATGATTTAAGTATTTTAAGAAAATTTAATTTTGTGGTAAAAATACTTGGTTTTAGTTTTAGTTTAATGTGTGAAAAGAAATATAGTGTTGTAGCAGT
>NW_011631140.1:0-568 GCF_000512975.1 Sesamum indicum
CACAGGTGACTAAGGAAGGACTTGCAGCAAGGGTAGTTGATAGGCAGCAGGTGCACAGAACAATGTCTAAAGAAGAAATACTGCATTTGTTTGAATTTGGTGATGATGAAAAGGCTGATGTAATGGATGAACTGGGACAAGAGCAAGAAGTCGTGGCAAAACCAAACACTGGAAATTTGTTGAAGCCAGAACTGCCGCATCCTCAAGGAACTTCTTCCGACAACTTATTTGAAATGTTGATTAGCAGACATCATCTCAGGTGGATATTTTTTGTTTTCTTTGTGGATTTTGAGCTACCACACAAAACTTTGGTCCATCTCATGCTTCTCTTATATTTCGTTTACTTGAAATTTGTCGAGCTTATAGATAACAAGTTTCCAGATGGATCGATAACTTTGTCTTATCAGGAAATTCCTTTTTCCTCTTCCTCTTTTCCTTTGTTTCAGTTGGATTTCAAATTATCATGAACACGACACACTCTTGCAAGAAAACGAAGATGAAAAACTGTCAAAAGAAGAGCAGGACTTGGCTTGGGAACTATATCTGAGAACCCTCAAGTGGGAAGAGT
>NW_011631141.1:0-568 GCF_000512975.1 Sesamum indicum
TTACGCTTAGCAAATTTACTGCCCAAATTTATGGGTCTAGACCTACTTTTAGGTTAAGTTTCGTGGAATTCTGAAAACATTCAAAATTTAGCTGTTCTGCACGGTTTTATTAATGCAAGTTTGTTTCCCTTTTATATAAACTTGTAGTTATTATTATGTTTAGCAAATTTAGTACACATATGCATGTGTCTAGACTTACGTTTGGGTCATGTTTCGTGGAATTCTGAAAACGTTCAAAATTCAACTGTTTTGCATGGTTTTGTTAAATCAAGTTTAATTCCCTATTATATTTCTTGTAGTTATTATTACGCTTAGCAAATTTAAGACACCAATGCAAGAATTCAGACCTACGTTTGGGTCAAGTTTCGTGGAATTCTGAGAACGTTCAAAATTTAGTTGTTTCACACGGTTTTATTAAACCAAGCATGTTTTCCTTTTATACTAACTTGTAGTTATTATTATGTTTAGCAAATTTACTATACAAATGCATGAGTCTAGACTTACGTTTGGGTCATGTTTCGTGGAATTCTGACAATGTTCAAAATTCAGCTGTTTTGCATGGTTTTAT
>NW_011631142.1:0-567 GCF_000512975.1 Sesamum indicum
AATTAATTGACATTATGTAATATTATTTTCAAGGAAATAAAATGAGTATTCGCTTATTTTGGCATCTACTTGTTTGTTCTCATTTTGTATGTTTGCATTTTCTTGAACATCATGATAAAGCCCATAGACCACTTAACAACCATTTTAACGTGCATTTTCTTGAACATCATGTTAACGTGCTTTCACGACTTTTGAAGTATGTTTTAATGCATTTCGATAAGTAATTATATGATGAAAATAGCTCGTGCGATTTTCAAATTAATTCGATGATTCAAGTATGTGAAAAGTTGAAATTTTCTTTATTTATGCTTTTTTTTTCTATTTTATGTTAAAACACACAAAATATAGGAAAAAAATGGCAGCAGCACTTCCGCTGTTGGGGCACAGTGTTCACCCAACCAGATTTGAGCAAGCAAGGGAGCCTGCATGTGCGGAATCTGGCAGAGAGCAAGTGCGTGTGTGAACAACCTGCAATGCAACCACGCGCGTGAATGCTGTAGAGGGCAAGAGCGCACGCGCAGGCAACAACAATAGTGCATGCTACAGGGCTGACAGCCAACGGCTGGG
>NW_011631143.1:0-567 GCF_000512975.1 Sesamum indicum
AAAACTTGACCCAAATGTAGGTCTAGACCCATGCATTTGTGTAGTAAATTTTGAACGTTCTCAGAATTCCAAGAAAGTTTATCCAAACGTAGGTCTAGACCCATACATTTGTGTGGTAAATTTGCTAAGCGTAATAATAAGTACAAGTTAGTATAAAAAGAAACAAACTTGTTTTAAAAGAACCGTGCAAAACAACTAAATTTGAACGTTCTCAGAATTCCACAAAACATGACCCAAACGTAGGTCTTGACCCATGCGTTTGTATGGGAAATTTGCAAAGTGTAATAATAACTATAAGTTAGTATAAAAAGGTAACACAATTGCTTTCATAAAACCGTGCAAAACAACTAAATTTTTAACGTTCTCAAAAATTCACTAAACTTGACCCAAACGTAGGTCTAGACGTATGCATTTGTGAGATAAATTTACTAAGCTTAATAATAACCATAAATTAGTATTAAATAAAAACAAACTTGCTTTAACAAAACCGTGCAAAACAACTAAATTTTGAACATTTTCAGAATTCCACAAAACTTGACCCAAACGTAGGTCTCGACGCTTGCATTT
>NW_011631144.1:0-567 GCF_000512975.1 Sesamum indicum
TCAATGTTATCTAGATTGCTTAGAAGTAGCCTGCCTTACTCGAGCCAACTAGGATCAGAAGGTTAAGATAGGGCTAGGCTTTCTCTCATGGACGTGCCAATATTAATAAAGGGGCTTTTCCCCTTTTCATCGCTTTGGCCTGGAGCCGAGTAACCCACGGGTCGGTAAAGACTTTGCCTGGTTTTCACTCCTAAGTAATTTACGCCCGGTATTCCTTTGATTCTTATAGCCTTCGTGTCAAGGGGCGAAGCGGACATTTCATTCAAGTGTAAAGTAAAATTCTAAAAAAGAAAGCCCATGATGACTTTGAAGTTAAGCTAGGGGGACGGCCATGAAGCTTGGTCTATGATATGTAGGTGGAAGATTGATTTCCCTAGACATAGGCTGATTCTGAGTCTGAGCCGCCATCCAAGCACGAAGAAAGACCTCTTAGATAGCCTTAAGTTAAGGGAAAGGGATCTTTCAGATCTATTTCGTCTGGCATCTACACTAATTCACTCATGAATGAGCAGCTCCTTTTTAACTAAAAGAAGATAGAACCGATAAAATCTAGTTCTTTCGGCGTTT
>NW_011631145.1:0-567 GCF_000512975.1 Sesamum indicum
TTGGAGGAGTCAGCTAAACTCAGTATGGTGATTAGTGGAGGAGAGTGGCAATGGCCTCCTATAAAAGATTTCGAGTACTTGGAGATCACACATACATTACCCACAATCCATGTAGGGGAGGACCGCATTGTGTGGAGATTTGAGCATGGACTACCTACAACTCAGGCTCTTTATAGACTATTTGATCCACCAGGACTGAAAGTAGGCTGGTCTTCGTTACTTTCGGGATCACTTAAGATTCCACGTCACCTATTCATCCTATGGCTTGCTATTCTTGGCAAATTGGCCACGACGGACAAACCATGGCTAGCCCACCTAGGCCCATGTATTCTGTGTAACGAGGGAGCGACAGAGACTCATACCCACTTATTCTTTCAGTGCAGATTTAGTCGACAGTGTCTCACAGCTATACGGAGAATGGTAATATTTTCTTGGCCCAATAGAGACTGGATAACGGACATCTCATGGGCCTCCCAGCGATGGAGGGGTAAACACATTGTTAACATGTCATACCGAGCACTATTAGCATCATGTGTTTACCACATTTGGAGGGAGAGAAACTTGAGA
>NW_011631146.1:0-566 GCF_000512975.1 Sesamum indicum
AGGATGGCGCTAATGCCAGGCGATCATTCGACTTCGGCTAATGGAAAGTGGAACTTAGAAATAGCTTCTTAAGAAAGAGAATAAATGTGAGGATTGGATCGGTAGTTCGCGCTTGGTGGTCGATAGGCATGCCATTTGAACGCTTTTTCATAAACAGCGACGGACACGATAGCTTGAAACACAGGGTTGTGTTCAATGAGCTCCAGTTCTGGTTCGTTCTCCATCTTTTTTTCTTTTGAATCTGTGCTTAAGGTGGCATGATTTCACATCTTTCCTTTCCGGCTATAGATAAGCGCCTTTTTGATGCCATCGACCCGGCTCTTCTTTGTTCGAACTTTACACATTCAAAGAGTGGCCAAGCTAAACAAGCAAGCCAGACAAGTTCAGTTTATAGAGTCAGAAGTTCGAAAGAGCTTGGGGGTTTCCCTGTGACTAACTCAGAACACTTCTACTGTTAGCCATTGAGCTAAGTCTCCAAAAATAGGCACTTACATATTTCTATTTATTTATAGTTGGCTTGGTTGTGCGATCAGCTAAATGTTGCTACTATTTCTAATCCACGGCTC
>NW_011631147.1:0-566 GCF_000512975.1 Sesamum indicum
CCGGGTGCTAGGGGCAATGGCCCCACAATGTCTATCCCCCATTGTGCAAAGGGGCAGGGTGACAACATGGTCGTAATGGGTTCTGTAGGTTGATGTATAAGCGAGGAATGTTTTTTACACTTCTCGCATTTGGTTACCAGTTGTTTTTCATCTTGCTTAATGGATGGCCAGAAGTACCTAGCCCGCAGCGTTTTATTGGCAAGCATCCAAGTGCCCATATGTGCTCCGCAGTGGCCACTATGTATTTCTTTAAATGGCAAAGGAAAAAGAAAGCAATGTTCTTGCCACAAAAAAAAGTGTATCTCTCCAAAGGAAATAAAAAGGTATAGTTCAAGAAGTTGTCAAAAGAAAATTTGAGGGATGGAATGAGTAAATGAGTAACTTTTGAGAGCTTTTGATTTATTGTTCACTCAATTCTTTGGTGCTCTAATTGATTTATGGGAACTTAACCTCATTATCCTTAATATCCTACCCAAGCCAAAGCTCCATTACAATCAAAATGAAAGACCTTTTGATCCATATATGTGCATATTTCAAAGTGGTGGAGATGTGGTATATAAGTAAGC
>NW_011631148.1:0-566 GCF_000512975.1 Sesamum indicum
AAAACAAACTAAAGTATTAATTGCATTACATACATATGTATATACACATAAATTTATAGATGTATATTGTAAAAACAACAAAAACATAAAAATAGAGAATAAAAAGTAAATTTTGTTTTAAAATTTATTTTCTTTGTATTTATGATAGAATGTGATTTGATCTATTCAATCCTAAGGCCAAAAGAACATTTAAAATAAGAATTTTCGATTAGTTTGCAACCAATATTTCTCTACACATAAATGATCAAACACCCAAACTTGGAGGGTGAAAGGTAATAAAAATAATTCCAAAGATATTTTTACAAAATACTAAAAGAATACTTAAATATGAAATATATAATAGATACAACATGACACCCTCTTAATGAACGAAGAAAAGCGAATAGTTTTTATCGACATTTACAACACGATAATTATATTTTAATATAAATGGATTATGTGTATAATATTTTTTAAAGTATATAGGCTACGAATTTTATACACATAATATATAATAAGTTGGATATGAGATATTATCAATTTCTAATAATAAAAATAAAATAAACTACCAAAAGAATGAAATTTTT
>NW_011631149.1:0-566 GCF_000512975.1 Sesamum indicum
TCTTAATGGGTCGATTGGCTAGGTGTCGAATCGACTGAACTGACTCACGGGGATGGTCATATGGAAGCCTCGGATCCTTGGTCGGTATGACTCGAATCCCCGGCTTCGATAGTACAGGAGTAGTCCTTAGACTTGAGGAATTACACAGTCACGTGCATGCAATGACTGTATCTTGGATTTGTGCGAGAGGTGATCGTCCTAAACATGGTCATCATAAGCCTTGTCCAGTACAGTCAAAGCATGTAGCGAGAACGGTGAGTTCCAAAAAGATGATTCGTCCCCTGTCAAAACGTGACAGAGGTATCTCCGATGCACTTGGAAATGCGTTTACGCTCTATAAAATTGTGGCTATTAATTCATCGGAAAGGGAAAAGAGATTCCTATGTTGAGCAATTTGGCATAACGCGATCTCAAGTATTAAGCATAAACGCCTAGTCGAGGATGGGAACCGACGCCCAATTCAATGCCCTAGACTAAGGCCGGCCGATAGTAGATAGAAGGACCGTACCCGTATGGACTCGAGAGTCTAAAAGTTCATATGGATATTCGCCTAGTCTCTAGTGCCA
>NW_011631150.1:0-565 GCF_000512975.1 Sesamum indicum
ATTAGTCTCCCAATTACGTGAAAAATTCTACGGACGTCACAATTCTCCCCTCCTAATAAAAATTTCGTCCCTGAAATTTAAGTAACTTACCCGCTCAATGGAATAAATAGGGATACTTATCTTTCATATGCTCCTCAACCTCCCAAGTCGCCTCTCTCGGGGAATGATGACTCCATCTTACTTTTACCATCGGTATATCTTTATTTCTTAATTTCCTTACATTTTTATCCAAAATCTCTGCAAGCTCCTCCACATATGTTAACTCCTCGGAAATCTCTATCTCCGGCTCACAAATAATGTGGCTAGGATCAAACCGATATCGTCGCAGCATCAAAACATAGAAAACATCATGTATTTGTGACAACTCTGCCGGTAATGCCAATCGATATGCCAGTGGTCCGATTCTTTCAATAATTTCATACGGCCCAATGTATCTCGGATTCAGTTTCCCTTGCTTGCCAAACCTCAGAATTCGCCTCCAAGGAGATATCTTCAAGAAAACCTTATCACCTACTTCATACTCCATCTCCCTTCGGTGTTGATCAACGTAACTTTTTTGTCGATC
>NW_011631151.1:0-565 GCF_000512975.1 Sesamum indicum
TGCATGGGTCTAGACCTACGTTTCGGTCAAGTTTCGTGGAATTCTGAGAACGTTCAAAATTTAGCAGTTTTTTACGGTTTTAATAAAATAAGTTTGTTTCCGTTTTATACTAACTTTACTTATTATTACGCTTAGCAAATTTATCACACAAATGCATGGGTCTAGCCCTACATTTGGTTCATCTTTTGCGGAATTCTGAGAACGATCAATATTTACTACACAAACGCATGGGACAAGACCTATGTTTGGGTCAAATTTCCTGGAATTCTAAGAACATTCAAAATTTATCTGTTTGGCACGATTTATTAAAGTAAGTTAGTTTACCTTTTATACTAACTTACAACTACTATTACGCTTAGCAAATTTACCACACAATTGCATGGGTCTAGTCCTACTTGTGGGTCATGTTTTGTGGAATTCTATGAACGTTCAAAATTTAGCAGTTGTGCACGGTTTTATTAAAACAAATTTATTTCCCTTTTATACTACCTTTATTATTATTAAGCTTAGCAAATTTACCACACAAATGAATGGATCTAGACCAACGTTTGGGTCAAATTTCGTG
>NW_011631152.1:0-565 GCF_000512975.1 Sesamum indicum
TGGTCAGCGGGTGGTTGCCTTGGCAGGATTCCTATAGATGGCCGAAATGGTTGCAATCGGTGTAAAATTTTGGTGTGAACTCGTAAATGATCGCTGTTTTCTAGTTACACCATTTGGGATAACAAACTCAACTTGATCCACAAGCTTCTTCGAGGCATCAACTTCAACTAAAATTATGGCATACGAGAGACCCTCTCCATCTTCATCGTTAATGAGTCCATGGCGATGGGTGTGCCCAGTCTCGAGCCGATCTCGCCTAGAGCGTTCGGGTGCCAACACTCGAGTGGGAGCGATCGAAGGGTGGTCCAAGTTGGAGTAAAGCTGATGTCGTCCTCCTTGAATTTGAAACAATTCGATATGTTCTTCATTAGGATGGGACGACCGTAGACGAAATACGGTCCATCGACCAAAATTCGTTGCCTATCTTCTTGCCGTGCGAACCTGAAAATGAGCCAACCACTTTCGTGTTGTTGGAAGTTGGTGCCGCATGATTGGGACAGTGCATGTATTGCTTTAAGTCCCAAAATCTTGCCGGCGATGTAGCCGACAAGGTAGTACCGAAATG
>NW_011631153.1:0-565 GCF_000512975.1 Sesamum indicum
CTGATTCCAATTTTCTAATATAGACTGATGCATTAATGTCTGTCTCTTCTGTGGCTGATCCTTTCTTCTTAGTAAGATAGTATTAGTAGCAAACACAGCTGGTTCATACAACTATTTAGGAATCTTTGGTTGCTATATTAACACTTCTGGCTAGGCCTTGTCCACCGATTATCTTGATTTCTAATCTTTGAACTTGTTCGTGAATAGCTATTTAGGAGTCTTTGGTTGCTATATTAATACTTCTAGCTAGGCCTTGTCCACCAGTTATCTTGATTTCTAATCTTTGAACTTGTTCGTGAACAGGCTGTCCAAGGAGCACTAATACTTAACATTATTTCAAAATACGGTATGTGGCCTCTATTCATACTATTAATTAGACAATGTCAAAAATTCAATCATGCAATTTGATAATCTTATGCAGTCCTCCTTATATGCTTTCAGTTGGGCATGTGTATATTTTCCACTAATGTCATGAGTGAGCTGATTTTGTACATTTTTTGTGTGTACATCACATGTTTTTGTACTCAATATTCAGCAACATGCCAGATATTCATAAGTTAACTGT
>NW_011631154.1:0-565 GCF_000512975.1 Sesamum indicum
GACCTTGATTATGAGAGAGTCATGACAGCCTTCAACAGACTCCAACAAGAGACCACTGTTAATGCATATTTAGAAAGGTTTGAGGAACTTAAGGATCAGATGAAGGTGTTTAACAAAAACATGGGAGAGGAGTTCCTTATGATGAAGTTTATCAGTGGACTCAAGGATGAGATTAAATCACTTGTTACCCCTTGTGAACCTACATCATTAAGCAAAGCTATTGTTCTAGCAAGAAGGCAAGAATTTACTGTGAGTGCTATACTAAAGAAAGCCCAACCTGTAAACAGAAATCCTCACCCAAAACCACCTTATAAACCACCACTCAAGAATCCCCCTCCCAGATCAAACTTTCAACCCAAGAGACTCCTCTCTGAGGCTAAGGTAAGGGCCAAGAAGGAAAAAAATCTATGCTATAGGTGTGATGAACCCTTTGTGCCAGGCCACAGATGCAAGTATAAACAATTTTATATGCTTCTGGAGGATGAAGAGGCTAAGGAACTTGAAGGAAACGACCCTCAACAAACTGAACCTGAAGAGATAGAGGTGAAGGAAGGGGATATGGCTG
>NW_011631155.1:0-565 GCF_000512975.1 Sesamum indicum
TAGTAGGGGAGCGTACCTTAGGGATAAGTGTAAGAAGTGTAGCGTTAACTTTCTTAAGCAACCGCCCCATTGTAAAGAAATCCAGGATTGCACTAGTAACCTCAGTCCCAACCATAGGCCAGAAAGCCTTGTAAAATTCGAAAGAGTAACCATCATTAATAAGATACCTAGCCCAAGGATGAAGAAAGGAGAGGTCAATAAATCTTCGCTTCCTTTCACCCCCAAGGAGTCATGTATAGAACTCAACAAATTTATTGATAACCTCCCCAGCATCCATGAGCATGTGGCCGTATCATTCTTAATCTAATATATCCGCTTCGCAACCTGGCGGGTTGCCATTTTGCTAAAGAAGACTAACCGACAACAGTACTCCAAGTGCAACAATAGGCCGTCATGCCAATTCATTTTGTAGTAGCATCTATGCCACCTCCAAAAAAACAGTTGCACCCTTCACATTCATTGAAAGATCCCCCTTATCCTCCTTTGCTGCCGAAAAAGAGGCTTCAAAGCCTTCAACTTTCGAGTGACAACATACATTGACTCCTCGATATGCTCTTCACAGTAG
>NW_011631156.1:0-565 GCF_000512975.1 Sesamum indicum
TAGGGAATCGCGCCTTTGACGACACGTGTACGCTTCTCCAAATTGATCAACGGACGCGACCATTTACTTCTTCACAGAGCAATACTTGCACTTTGAATAAGCGAGGGAGTAATGAGGAGTATATGTTTGAAATATCCAAAATACCCTTCATTAAGGGCATTTCAATCTTTTTCCCTGGATCTGCCCATTTAGTATCGGGCGGGTCGAAGCGGACCCGACCTGGATCCGGCCGTCCACTTGAAGACCTAGACAACGATGATCATCCGATTTGAGATGTAAGCTAGCAAGATAAGGCCACGTGGCCCATTCAACAGTATCCAACTAGGCCCTATAAATACCCTAAGACGCCACATTTCGTGGTAATTAATGCTAAACTAGTTCGACCTACACCCTTAATCCCATACTTTTCCCTCGATCAAACTAACTTGAGCGTCGGAGGGTTGTCGTCGGGGACGTGCCCGACGAGCTCATTTTACTTATCTTATTCTCAGGATCCAAATACTTCGTCTTGGTGGGGTTAGTCAACTGTAGTGAGGTCGCTCACTCTAGGTTGCTAATTTCGAGC
>NW_011631157.1:0-565 GCF_000512975.1 Sesamum indicum
AGAGAAAACCATAGCCCTGGTATAGTATAGGGCGAACCGTCTTCTTTTTTTGCGCTTAAATCCAAAAATGTCATCATCACGGCATTTAAGTAAAACGACAGTTCGTCTTTACTAATTACGCTCAGCCATTGCGAAGCGCGCAATGTGTCTCAGTTAGAAATTATTGAGAGATTAAAGAGGGTGTTTACGTGTACTTATATTTTTCTCAGTCGAGAGCCACATAAGTCTGGGGGTTATCACTATCACGTAGGAGTCAAAACCGTCAATGCTTCAAAAAATAGCTATGCACGATTGGTACGGGCCACTTTTCCCGAGTTCGAGGGCATGCAATTGGATGTTCAGGCCAAGAAGGGGTGGGGTCCCGTATGCGCTTACGTGACAAAGGAGGATAAATCCCCTTTGATCTGGGGGGAATACAACTTGGAGCAAGTTTTGGAACTTGCAGAGGCTTTCAGGGCGCGGCGCAAAAGCAAGGGTTTGGCCAACAATCCTTCTGGGGTTGACTTCAAAAAGCGTCCATTTGTCTATACCAATGCCATTTGTTGGATTCTCACTTTTCAAGCTA
>NW_011631158.1:0-564 GCF_000512975.1 Sesamum indicum
TATAAACTAATTGTAAACTAAATTTATTAAGAATAAAAACTATGAACATAAAATGAATATTCAAAAATAAATTATTTCAAATGTTATCAAATTAATTAAGGCGGGGTTTGAACTAAATATAGATTAGGACGGATCTGTAATATTGAATATAGATTTGAATTAAGTACGAATTAATAACACAACATTTATTTATATATTATATGGGCAAGGAGTGTAATTTACTGTTTTTTATATAGGGTTTATCTAAGATCGAGCTAGCTTGGTGTGTAGTAAACGTTGAATTAGCTTGGACTGGACACACAATTCAAGCTATTTCTTTGTAGTAAACAAGTCCTAAGTGAATGCTGCAATATTGAATTTTTTAAAATTAATTTCCTCAATTACTCTTACTTTGATTATATACAAAAAATACAGTACGATTATGTTAAGATATTTTATGATTTTGTTGATGTAAAGTAATTATAGAGATTTACTTTCAGAGGAATAATACTGGCAGACTTATCCATTTGCCCCCACAACAGTTGTCATCAATTCCAATTTCGAATTGTTCAACACCAATCCTAT
>NW_011631159.1:0-564 GCF_000512975.1 Sesamum indicum
CGCCCGAGCCGCATCCCCGGCACACTTGCTATATCCACTAACGCTTCATACCACTTCATCCTACCTACTATACCTGATAGAAAGCCGTTCTATAACAATTCAAGACAACAAGAAAGCAAGAAAGAAAAGGATAGCGATCGCTTTGGGAGGGGGAGGAAGATAGAAAGGTAACCTATGACACCGGGGAGTTACGCTTTTATCCCGCCTCAGCTTCGCGGATGGGACGAGGGCGAGAGCTGAGCACGCACGCTCTATGCTTTTCCCCAGCTTTCCCTCTAGTAAAAGATTAACTCGTACCCCCTGTGCCCAGGGATTCCTGGGGCATGAGTTAAGCATATAGTTGATTGCTCTTTCTTTCGATGTTGCGTTGGTACTTTTTTTTTGGAGTCTCTCTCTGTAGGCGTGCAAAACAAGAGAGCCACTGCTCTTCAGGGCGGTGAGGTGGACAATTCCTTACTCCAGCTTCAGAGGAGCATCTTTGCATGAATCAATACTAACTCCTCAGTCAGCTGACCTTCGATTTTGGAGATTAGAGCAGAAGAACGGAGTAACGGCGGAGAAGGG
>NW_011631160.1:0-564 GCF_000512975.1 Sesamum indicum
TATTGTTTATATTATTATGCTTTATTGCTTTAAAATTGCAACAAAATCCACAAACCAATGGTACAATCTATATAGTTGGGTTGCGCATTGATTGACAATTATGAAACCAACTTTTGAGAGTTGGATCTAAAATGTTTCAAGTTGAGGATCTTGATACAGACATCGAGGACTGTATCAAGACTTGTACTAGGTGTTGCATCCATTAGGTTTGTGTTGCATTTCATCGACGACAAATGTAGGACGTTTATGCAAGTTTAGTGGATAGTTGAGAACGGTTATCAATTCAACCGAACTGGCTCACAAGGTGTCATCCTTTGAGGCTTGGTTGGTACATATGACTTGCATCCCTCGGCCTCAATAGTATTGGATTTAGTCCTTAGACTCGAGGAACCATAACAATCACATACATGTAATGGTTGTATCTTGGGCTTGATAAAAGATGATTGTGTCTTTAATTTGGTTATTATATGTCTGTGAGAAGTGTCGTCAGAACTTAATTAATTGAATTAATTAAATTTGGGCTTAGCAGCTTGGATTGTTAACTAGGGCTTTAGTATTATTGAC
>NW_011631161.1:0-564 GCF_000512975.1 Sesamum indicum
GATAGATTTCAGAGCCTAAGATCCGAGAGGATCTAATCTTTGAAGGTATCAGATCCATAAAATAATTGAGGTATCAAGGGTAGATATATCAAATCTATAGGAGTTAGCAGAACCCTTTTCCGAACATAGGACTATGCATTTGGTTAATGTCTAAAATAACGAAATCACTTTAGCACTACCAGGACCCGAGGGAAGTACAGGTTCAAATGATCCTTTTTACTAGATCATCCAATGAGAGAAAGTACGGAATCTATACCAACACCACCCCGATGTTTGTGGGAACTAGATTAAGAAAAAATCTAGGACGAAATTCCATAATAGTGCCTAAAAATACACTTTGGGTAAGGAAAACGCTCTAGCCTTCTACATCCTTATGGCACTATACTCAACCTGGATGTTATTGACTTCCGGAACATTGAGAAACTGACTGACGAATGGGTTACAACCATGAATATAGCAGCAACTAAGTTCAAACTCGATAAGGAAAACTTCATACGACTATCGGCATTAAGCTCGGAGGGTTCTATAAAATCGAATGGGATAATACCCCTGAAGACACCAAAG
>NW_011631162.1:0-563 GCF_000512975.1 Sesamum indicum
ATTGAAAATTATATACAATCACGTAAGTAGAAATTTAGTTGATGTTCTAAATGTAGAAATAAAATTGAAAGTTAACTGTCTTTTGTAGCTGTAAGCGCTGATGAGTTCATGGCAAAGGACATCGGATTTGAGAACACAGCTGGTCCTCAGGGGCACCAAGCCGTGGCCCTGCGCGTCTCTGGTGACCGTGCCGTCTTTTTCAATGTTCACATCGATGGTTACCAGGACACTCTCTACGCCCACACCTATCGCCAGTACTATCGCGACTGCTCCATCTCCGGCACCATCGACTTCATCTTCGGCGACGCCCTAGCCCTTTTCCAGAACTGCAAATTCGTCGTCCGGAAGCCAGGGCCCAACCAGGCCTGCATGGTTACCGCCCAAGGCCGTGTCGAGCCCCGCAGCCTGGGCGCCACAGTCATCCAGAACGGCGACATTGTGGCTGAGCCAGCATTGCTCCAGGCTACACCACCCGTTAAGGTTTACCTTGGCCGCCCATGGAAGTTGCTCTCAAGGACCATTATCATGCAATCCAACATCGGCGGGTTCGTTGCACCAGAAGG
>NW_011631163.1:0-563 GCF_000512975.1 Sesamum indicum
TGGAGTCTATCTTATTAGACTAGGGTTTGATTACTCTTTTGTCCATCTCCTTTTGATGCTTGTTTTGTACTGTTAGTTATTCTTTTGTTCCTAAAGGTGAGAATTTTGGACTAGTAAATCGCCTATTTCTATTGCTCTTTGAGTCCATCACTCTTTCTCATCCTCAGCTAGAAGAGATTGCCCAATCAGAACGGTAAGTTTCCTTCTTGATTATGCATAATCCAATTATAAGATAATATAAATTTTATATTTCACCCAATTGGATTATGCAAAATCCAATTATATATATCTCTTATTCAATGTTACATAAATGACTTTATTGACCAATATACGCAATCAAAATTGTCCAACAACAATTGAAATCACTATTCGATCATGCTAGGTTAATAAATGCTATACTAACATGATCACCACTAAGCCTAACTAAGTCCCTAGTCGTTACAATAATAGTCCCTCTATCGCTAAGCCTTAGGACTTTCTTGTTTCAACTTTTTTATTCCTCATCATCACCTGCAAACCATTCACAGATTATGAATTCAGTGGTATCCAATACCATGAGTAGA
>NW_011631164.1:0-563 GCF_000512975.1 Sesamum indicum
AAATAACGTAATGAGAGCAAAACATGTCTCAAAATTTCTATTTGTCTACGTATCAGAAAACATAAAAAACTTGCCTTGTGTTCTTTTGTTCATCTAATACCACCTTTTTTCCCCAGGCACATAGGCTTCTTTGAAGGAAATATTCTTTCTGATTTGTACTCTCTCTTTCCTGTTCTGTCATTATTTTTCACTTTTCATTAGAACAGTTAGTTGGCTAATGCATTTGATTTTCTAATAACATGGTTGTGGGATGTAAATATTTCATTTCTTACCTTTTTTTTCCCCTGCTCTTCTCTTTATTTTTCATTATTCACTTATAATATTTATCTTCATTTTCTCTTTGGACCAGCAGCAGCAAGAAGGGATAGCAAGGATTTTTGCGCCATGCAATTACCACAAGATTAATCATTGAAGACTACCGACTTCCAATACCATATTCATGATTAGAATGGGAATAATGCATTTTATAAAAACATTATTAATGCAAGGTAGATGAATGTATACACCATAATAGACTTCTCCTGAGTTCTGCTCGTTATCAGCTTGTTTCAACTAGCTCTAGA
>NW_011631165.1:0-562 GCF_000512975.1 Sesamum indicum
GAATCCACTTGGAAACCGTTTTTTTAGGCTTGGACATTGACTTAAATAAAAGCGTACTGATCAGGGCTCAACAAAGTCTCCTGCCTCAGACGTGGATGTAGATGTAGACGTAGATCATCCTGTTGTCTAAGAAGAAAGATCGATACTTGTTGACTCTGTCTCCTTTGAGAACTTCCCAACTCCTACTGACTTAGATGATTTATAGACTGACTGACCTCTTAATGAGTTTCCCGGTGGTTCCCCCTACCTAATTACTTCTTTCCCTTTTCAGGCTCTCAATCAGATGCAGGACGAAGATAAATGCCCGGCCTAGGCTCTCCGAACACCTCGGTTGTCCTCTGGTTAGGGAATGAGTTCTTCCGCTGGTTTAGGACGAAAGGGCCTCAAAAGAAAAGAAAAGAAAAGGAAAGGCAGATCTCTCAGATCGAAGAGCAAGTCCTATTGACTCAGAACGTCCCGGTGAATCATTAACAGAAGAAGACTGAGACTCAAAGCTGGTCTTGGTCCCATTCCTGACTCAGTCGACAAGCCTGGCTTATATATCTTTAGATTGAAATGACTT
>NW_011631166.1:0-562 GCF_000512975.1 Sesamum indicum
CGTGTTAAGGATTTTGTAAATATGTCAGCTAATTTTTCCTTAGATGGGATATAAGAAGGTGCAAAAAACCAAATTTATAATGGTCTCGAACAAGATGTCTATCAATTTCGAGGTGTTTGATCCATTCGTGAAAAATGGGGTTGCTAACAATGTGTAGTGATGCACTATTATCGCAAAGGAAGGGAATGGGCTTAGGAATTGAAATATGAAGGTCCTGTAAAAGAGTAGAAATCCATAAAAGTTCACAAGTTGTGGATCTCATGGCTCTGTATTCCGCTTCAGCTGTTAGAACGAGAAACTGTACTTTGTTTCTTCGTTCTTCAGGAGATTAAAGCAGGTCCCGAGAAAATGTAGTATCCCATAAGAGACCTCCTGCTATCTAGGCAAGAAGCCCAGTCATCATCACGGTATGCTTGAAGACTGAAGTGCGTGTTGGAGGGAAAAAAGAGACCTTTCTGGGAAGTCCCTTGAAGGTACTTTACCAAGTGTACAACTGCATCGATATCCAGCCTGGTAAAACTAAGGTAAAGAAACATGCCCACCATTCTTCTGTAAACTGCTG
>NW_011631167.1:0-561 GCF_000512975.1 Sesamum indicum
ATAAATTATGGGCCATAATTGGAATATAATAACACTTGAATGAATTAAATTGGAGTTCGTTATAATATTTTTGGACAATTTTTATTAATTAAATAAATTAGGAAGCACGTAAATGGTACTTTGAGAAAAGTTCAATTAAATAAATAAAATAAATAAAATAATAAAAAATAATAATAATAATAATATATATAAAATATATATTACTAATAATATATGTGTAAGTAACATTAGTAACATTAGTAACATTAGTACATATATATGTATATATAGCGGTTGTGGCCCTCACCCACCGCCCCACCCCTACATATATATATGTGAGTAAGCCAATTATCACAATTTCACATTTACAAAATTTCCAATTTCCTTCTCTGTTCGGCGATTCGCAGCGAGAGGTAAGTTTATATTTTAATTTCTATTCATTTATATAATTATATTATTTATTTAGTTCATTTATTAAATATTGATTATATTGAGCGATGTACTATTTAATCAGAATATTTTACGAGTTTTGCTATTTAAAATAGTGTCGAATTAAATATCAAATTGGATATAAAAATGATG
>NW_011631168.1:0-561 GCF_000512975.1 Sesamum indicum
TAAGTTTGTTTGGCTACTCAGTCCCTCTTGGCTTGGAGCCAGATTTTCATCTTAATCTGCAAGAAAATAGAATAGAATAAAGCTATGCTCAAAAGTGCAAGTCTGCACGAAAAAGAGAGAAACATTCTATACAGGAGGACACTGAATCATCAGCTCACATGGGAGAATCCTCATCCTCGTGGGGCGCAGTGAGAACTCTAAATATGCTTTCTCTATAAATCGCTGGGTTGGTAAGAACCATCTCGACAAAGTGGAGTTCGCCCTTGTCAAAATCCATGAAAAATCTTACTCTCATGCATTGAAAAAGGTAAGATCGATAATTAGAATCGTTCCCTGCTGGAGACCTTCTCTCCACCGGCAGTCAAACCGTAGCCCGGCGACGCTAAAAAGCTTTCTTTTTCTTTTTGCCGTTTGCCCGGTTGCATCTTACTCTGCTGGTCCACCTTCTAAAAAGGTCTCCGCACCTGAGACACATCCTTCTCCTCTTTCTTATTCTTTTTCCTATATTGTTATTGTGGTGGATCCTTAGGAGGACATAGCCTTAAGAAAGAGCAGCATTTC
>NW_011631169.1:0-561 GCF_000512975.1 Sesamum indicum
TATTTACATTATCCAACACTGCTTTTCTACAGCATCGTTGTCCTTTTTTAGGATGGTTTTTTTGAGGCAAGAAAGGGAATGGCGAGTTCTGAGGAGAGTGAAGGGAATTTAAGGAAACAAGTGCGTTTATGCTGATTTTGTTTTCATTCCTTCCCTTGGTATCTGGTTCTTGTGTCAAGCATTTGCCATGCTCTATATGGTTAATCTTAATTTCAAGAAGTTTCATCATTTATCTTCTAATAGTCTGAACTCACTTCTTATTGATTCGTTCCTGCCAGGTTAGACAATTTGATGTTCCACATGCCACTGTGGGCCCTGAAGAGCCACATGCAGCAAGTACAGCATGGCCTGATGGTATTATGGAGAAAGAGGGTTTGGACTTATTAGAATCAGAAGTAGAGAGAAAAGATTTTGAGAACTTTTTGAGATTTGAGCTTCCTTCTCACCCAAAATTGCACAGAGGACAACTGAAGAATGGGCTCCGCTACCCCATTCTGCCGAACAAAGTCCCTCCTAACAGGTACTGTTGTTTACAATATTTTGCAGTCAGTTGGATGCAAT
>NW_011631170.1:0-561 GCF_000512975.1 Sesamum indicum
CCTAGCGCTACCGAAGAGACCGATTGCCTGAACTCTCTATATACCATGAAAGGTAGCACTAGCGAGTCAACTTAACGACTCTTTTGAGAGATAGCTGCATAAGTGTTCATATTCTCAGTCCTAATCTTAACGGAGCATGAACTACGTCCATCCTGTGTATGTAGCTTCCTTCGCTCTATTCTACTTTGTATACTCTAGTTATCCTTATTTGCTCCCCGAATTCAGCAACTCTTGAAGAAAGGAAGTATGAATACAATTCCATTCGTCCGGGTGGATGTAATTGAGGTTTCAATGAATAGTTGAAAAAACCTCTTTGGTGATCAAACTCTTCTAAAGAAGGTGCCCTTTCTTTTTCAACTGTCCAAACTCTCGGCTTGAAAGAATCTCTCCTGACTCCATCGTCTGCATCAAGAAGAGCATACTCTCTTTCGAAGAGAGCTGCAAGGGGCAAGTTTACCCTTGATCTTCAAGTGAGTCCACTCAGCCTTATGACAGAGTTCCATGTCCTAGATATCAAGGCAACCTTTGGGGAGACTCATCAAGCTGGGGCAAAGCTTTTTT
>NW_011631171.1:0-560 GCF_000512975.1 Sesamum indicum
CCATGAGGGTGGCCGAGGCTTGGGGGCTGCGGGGGGCCGCCTTGCCCCTGCCCGCCCCCAGCGCCTAGACCCCCCTGAAGCGCTCTCTTCCCTCTATAATAGGCTTAAAAATAAAAAAAACCTTGTGACGTGACTAGATATTGAAAAGGCTGAGAAAGGCACTTTTTTGCCATTTTTGAAGCATTTTAGCGTATTTTTGCATGAAAATTTGCACGTCACCTCAAAATCACATGATTTTCATTTTTGTTGAAATAATTTATTTTTAAGCTATAAAAATATTTATTTAATTATTTTAATTATTTAAAAAATAATAACTAAAAGAAAAAAATGGGAAAAATATGAAGACACATTGAACAAGTGAGAAAAATATGTGGAATAATATTATAATTTTTTACGCATCGTATTTGTATCGCGAAATATTTATTTTATTATATTAAGTTATATGGTCCGACCCTAAAAGTTTGAAAAAGCATCGGTAAAAACTGGAGGGTTCACGTTCAAATCCCTTGTTCTCCAACAAAAACATTATGTATACATGAGCATTGCGTCTTCATGAGCAC
>NW_011631172.1:0-560 GCF_000512975.1 Sesamum indicum
TAAAACTTCAAAGGCTATGACCTAGAGTATGAGCAGCTCCGAATCTTGCCTCCTTCTTTGGCTTTCTTTGCCTTCCAGGAAGAGTTTTCGCTCCAGGCCTGTCATCCTGGGATCTCCTTCTGCTCGTCCACTCGGGGATGAGCCCTACATGAGGTTGGCTGCACACTTCTTTGATTGCTTGGGCGGTAATCTTCTCTATTCATCTATCCATCTACTTTCTGAATTTATGATGGCCAGGCATAGCCGGAAGTCTTTCGTAGGCTGCTCTCGAGGCAGTGGCTTTTTTCTAATCCCCCGCAGTCACCCACCATGATCGGAGCTGAGATTCTTCAGACTAGCTTGGTTAGGTCAATATCTGTAACATCGCTTCTATTTGATCTAAGATAGAGATCGGCTGAAGGGTGAGAAAGAATCAATTAAAGTAGATGCTGGCTTCAACTTCACATGCTAGGGCCCTATCTGATGAATATGATCTTGCCTTTGGGGTTGGCTAGCGCCTGTGAAGGCTCGTACTCAGTAGCTCATTTGCTTTCTTTATGATAGCAGATGTTCTCTCAAAG
>NW_011631173.1:0-560 GCF_000512975.1 Sesamum indicum
TTTTTTTTTTTTTTTTTTTTTTTGGTATAAATTGAATTTTTATTAAACTAATAGATATAATTAGAATAAAAAACTGAGGGTCTGTGGTCAACAAAATATTTGCATTAGAAAATGGGTCTGTCCCATTAAGCACTAAGAAATACCATGCGACCACTCTTGATATTTTAAATATATTTTTCAAGGAACAGTCGATGAGTTGGGTTTTAAAAAATTTCTTCTTAAAGCTCCTGAATTCAACACTGGGTGTGTAAGTTAGTGCAAGTTTATCACAATTGTCATGTCCTACTCTATTTAATCCATGAATAATTGTGA
This sequence comes from Sesamum indicum, assembly GCF_000512975.1. Lineage (NCBI taxonomy): Eukaryota > Viridiplantae > Streptophyta > Magnoliopsida > Lamiales > Pedaliaceae > Sesamum > Sesamum indicum. The sequence goes on from NW_011631173.1 coordinate 313, forward strand.
CTTATTATCTGGTGAAGTAATTTTTCGTATTATGACGGGATATTTATATTACTAATTTTTAATTTTTTTTTACAATAATACTTGCACAGAAAAAGAAGAGCAAAATTTGTTAATAACTAATGATATTTTATTATTTTGAAATAATAAATTGGAAAAGAAGAGTGCATGGAATCGTGAATCAACAAGTCGTTGTAGTATAGTGGTGAGTATTCCCGCCTGTCACGCGGGCGACCCGGGTTCGATCCCCG
>NW_011631174.1:0-560 GCF_000512975.1 Sesamum indicum
AAAATAGGATAAAAAATATTTATTCCTCTACACAAACCCAACAACTTTGAGAAAAGCAAAAAAATCAACCAAAAGGGATAGGATAATTAAAAGTACTAATTATTATAGGGTAAATTATAACAAGTTTCAATGAGATTTAGCACAATTGAAAATACTTTATTTATATTTAAAAAATTACAGATACTCTCTGATGTTTGATGAAATTATGTAATTTTTGAATAGATGCTTGAAATTGTCAATTTCACCCTTATTATATTTTTTCCTTTTTTGAGAAAAAAAAAAAGACTAAAAATTTGTAAACAAATCGGACTAGGTAGATCGAAAAAATTGTCTACTTAATTTGTTAAAAAAAAATCATAACATTTGTAAAAATAAGTAAAATTATAATTGATAAACTATAAAAAGAATATTTTTGTCAGTTTATCACAAAAAGAATGAATGAAAATCTAACGGAAACTAACTGATTGATCTAGTTGTTGAATCAATACCATATGAAAAGAAAAAGCATTTTCCTCTCGTAAACGCAGTTATAACACTGCAACACCAATTTTATTGTTATG
>NW_011631175.1:0-559 GCF_000512975.1 Sesamum indicum
TTTTTACTTTAAGTTGTCCCGAATGTTTTTTTTCCCTCCCATTTATATTTATTGGTATTTGTTCCTCTGTATATATCTTCGCAAGACAAAGAAAAAATACTTTAAAAATGCAACAGAAAATGAGGGCCCTCAATTTAGTGTCTGATGAATAATGGTTTATTTTTGTGATATTTGGCAGGCGTTGCGTTACTATGGCCGAGTCCTTATCCCATTTGAAAATTGATGGGTATAATCCTAATTTTCTCTGAAAAAAAATGAAAAAATTTAAAGAAATATTGAAGTATAGTAATCGGGATGATGGAATTTTACGATGAATGGTGGTCATTCACATTAAAAATGGCATGAGGTTAGGTTCTCCTTAAAAAACGATCAAAATGATTAGATATGTTACATATTTCGCGGCTAATGATGGTCCCTCATATTTTTCTTCCTATAACTATGATGGTACATTCAGTCCAGCATCTTTAAGAATTATGAACAGTCCTGTAATTTAGACCCTCTCACACATTCCATATTCATTTTGACACATTTGGTCAAGGGCTTCACACATTTCGTTTTT
>NW_011631176.1:0-558 GCF_000512975.1 Sesamum indicum
ACGTTCAAAATTTACCTTTGGGTCAAAATAATAACTACAAACTTGTAGTTATTATTACGCTTAGCAAATTTCGTCGAATTCTAAGAACGTTCAAATTTTAGCTGTTTTGCACCGTTTATTAAAGGAAGTTTGTTTCCCTTTTGTACAAACTTGTAGTTATTATTATATTTAGCAAATTTACGACACAAATTCTTGGTTCTAGACCAATATTTGGGTCAAGTTTCGTCGAATTCTGATAACGTTCAATATTTAGCTCTTTTGCATGGTTTTATTAAAGCAAGTTTTTTACTCTTTTATACAAATTTGTAGTTATTATTACGCTTAGCAAATTTACCTCACAAATTCTTTTGTCTAGACCAACATTTGGGTCATGTATCGTCGAATTCTGAAAACGTTCTAAATAGAGCTCGTGTACTGACTGATCTAGGTAAAGTAATGCTATGGATCCGCTGCTTGATATCCTCAACTATCAATAAAGCCATGGTGTTAGGTGTCCTCTCGGTGTGCTCGAATCGTCTCAAGTTTCTCTCCCTCCAAATGTGGTAAACACATGATGCT
>NW_011631177.1:0-558 GCF_000512975.1 Sesamum indicum
GAGAGAGAGAGAGAGCTTTATGCATATCAAGGTAGATAGATATATTTGAGGGTGGAAAACATGGTCAAGATTGAATTTTGAATGAGAAGTGAGGAGTTAGACGGTTAAAGACGCAGTCTTTAAGGATTTTGATGTGTTGATTATGAATTTGATTTTGGAAAGAGGGGTTTCTTTGAGCTGCTTTGAACAGTTCAAGATTTGAACTTCTCTGGGAGTTGCAGTTGTGGGACACAGAAAGTTGTACTTAGGAAGTAGGAACAAGTAGAGTAGTACACTACTAGAGAAAGAAAGAAAGAATCAAACAAAAAACTGAATTGGGATTTTAGTAGAATCATCAGAAGAGGGACAAAATGATATCTTCAGGGATAAATTTGGTGATGACAGTGATCGGATTTACAGTGAGTACTATGTTCATAGTGTTTGTTTGCACAAGGCTAATTTGTGCAAGAATTCAATTCATTTCCTCAAGGCGGTCTTTTGCCAGGGCATCAAGATCTGATCTTAGCATTGTAAGCATTTGTTTTCACTACTTTGTTATGTCATAATATCTGTTTTTCA
>NW_011631178.1:0-558 GCF_000512975.1 Sesamum indicum
GAACTTCCACCAAATCCTTATTTTGTCTTCAACCACAGGTGGATCCCCCCCAATCGTCTGATCCTCTGGAGGTAGAAACTGAGCTGGCTGAAGCTGAACCAGAGCCTACTGAGGAGGGAAAGTCAAACCCTTCGCACGCCCTATCTAGCCTAGCAGCTAGTTTCAGGAAACAACTGGCATCTAATTGAATTGATGATTTCTCCCCGTCTTGAATAGAAAAAGTAGAAGCTGCTTGATCGAGAGGTTCCGGAGCTGATAGCATTTTCCTTTCTCGGGTCGGGATCCCATTCTCTTTCTCTATGAGGTCTACCAGGCTGAACCTTTACACCGACCGATATGAGAAAGCATTCAAGGTCCTTCTGTACTGACTTCAATAAAGAAGAAAGGCAATTGAAGATTGCTTCACACATGCAAGTTGTAAGGTAAGGAATCTGAAATTGCCTTCAACCTTGAAAAACCTATGGGCTTCAAAGTAAGTCAAATAGGGACAGCAGGAAGCATGGCAGTCTTGGTTCTTGTGCTCGAATCAATGGCAGCGAATGCAGGAAATTCTCTCAC
>NW_011631179.1:0-558 GCF_000512975.1 Sesamum indicum
CTCTAGTCTTTTATTATTGTTTTGTTATAAAGTTTTCATTCCTTACATGTACGAAGCATAAACATTTTCATATATTTATTTTATTAATGTAAACTATTTTACAACTTATTAATTGAGAACAAAATGTCTCCTACACTATATATATTTCTGTTAATCTTCACTCCTACTACTCAATTAATTAAAAAAAATTTATTCCTTTGTACTTCATTTTATATTTTGATTTTCGTATTATTGTAATGGAAATAATGTGTATATATATACATATTATTTTAATTGATAAATCAAGTGTAGTTACTTTTTGCGAGTGTATTAAAAAAATTAAGGAATTTGGTATTGAAATAATTGTATATTCTGACAAAATGCAAGTTCCTTTAATAAAAAAGATTACTTAGATTAACAATGCATGCAAAATTCAACAAAAAAAATAAACAAAATAGTATAAATTGTAAAATAAGAGGCAGATACAATATTCATGAGAACTTGGAACATCAAAGTCAAACCAAAAATACATAATAACAACTTTTTATATTGCAACAATTTCAGATGAATTGCTTATGT
>NW_011631180.1:0-558 GCF_000512975.1 Sesamum indicum
ATAAATATTCCTTCATATCAGATAAATAAAAATGAGAATACACATCTATGCAAGTACACAAAAATATTACACATGACATAAAAAGACCACAAAGACAACAATATCCGTAATGGGCATAAAATATTGCGAAACTATGGTGACATCCTACATAAGAAAGAGGGTTGTGAAGATAGAAATGAAGACTTAGAAATTGAACGAGAATGACAAATGTAACAAGAAGTAGATGACATTCATTGGCGCAGAAGATAAAAGCAACACCTAACTACTTCTTTGATCAAAATGAAAGTAAAACATGTTCTAGCGTGACACCCCACCCCCCCCACACATACCCACGCACGCATACACACCCCATACGCACACACCCCATGCACGCACACATACACATACCCACGCACACACACATACCCCATACGCACACACCCCACACACACACACAACACACACACACAAAAGACATGTTCTAGCATGACACACATACCCCACACATACACACACACACCCCACACGCGCACACACACAGACACACACCCTCCCCACACACACACGCACACACACACA
>NW_011631181.1:0-558 GCF_000512975.1 Sesamum indicum
CTGCAATCTTTGTGATTCTGTCATACTCGTCTTATTTACTGTGATCTTGTGTGGTTATCTGGTATTTCTGTGAACTACTTGCTAAAACATTTTCTTAATCACTAAAACCTGCTTAAAAAAACCTTTCTGAAATCCCTTTTAAATTTGTTTTTAAAATGACTGGATATAACCTACAACCTTTTGATGGAAAAAGCGATTTTTCAATCTGGCAACAAAAAATGAAGGGAATTTTATTCAGCAAAGAGTTTTTAAGGCAATTGATGGAAACTATTTGGAAAATATTTCGGAAGAAAAGATTTAAGAAAATGATGAATTTGCTTACTCCTCTATTATTTTAAATTTGTCCGACACTGTTTTACGAAAGGTTGGTAAACAAAATTCTTCAAAAGAATTATGGGATAAACTTGAGGAGCTCTATACTGAGACATCGTTGCCTAGTAAACTGTTTTTATTGGAAAAACTTTTTAGATATAAACTTGACCTGTCTAAAAACATTGATGAAAATCTTGATGACTTTACCAAACTTATACAAGACATTAAGCTCACGGGTGACAAAAA
>NW_011631182.1:0-558 GCF_000512975.1 Sesamum indicum
CCCCCTCACTCAATCGCCGGGAGCCTGTACTGGGAAAGGGAATTTGAACTTTCTTGCAATGAGAAGGAATCACGAATCGAAGGGAAGCTGCAATGGATGAAAGAGAGCTCGAACTCGCTCCCAGGGCGAAGAAGTACAACTGGATAAGCTTGTACTGCAAACAAATATGATATGCTTGCTATAGGACTTGTTAAGATTTATTCACACGGGAGAAGGCGATGTAACAGAACTGGTACTATATAAACTCCTCCCTCAAAGGGACTGGGATTGGTTCACAACCAAACAAGGAGACAGAAATGATAACCCGATATCAATATTGGGCTAAGCCTTTCTCTATACGTAAAGTAATAAAAGGAATAGGGTTCTTTCTTCCACTGCCTTCAAGTAGCAATGTAACTAGGAAAGACTCCTAAAAAGCTTACTCTTTTTTTTCTGCAATTGACTTAGCCCGATCCTTCGTACTATTTTTGCGGAGTGGGTCAACTCAAAATACGGATACGCCCCTTAAGCCTTACCTAAAGCTTTGGCAATATTGTTAATCAATTCCATAATGAGTAC
>NW_011631183.1:0-558 GCF_000512975.1 Sesamum indicum
GGAACTCCTTCTTCCAATGCCCCTTTCTTTTGTAATGCATGCAGACATCATTTTCCTTCGAACACTGAGAACCGCCAATTTTCCCTTTCTCTTTGTCCATTCTCATAGGAGAATTGGGGGAGCTCAGAGCCCCTAGTAATGGCTGTGACAGTTTTTCCCTTGCCCTTTTTCCTCTTCCAGCTTCAGGCCCTCTTGCCTTTTCGCTTCGGTGGTTGAAGCCTCTCCTACCAATATTGCCGGCATAGACTTGTGGGGGTCATAGGACGGAGGAAGTAAGTAAAGGATCACGTCTATGTACGTATCATTGTCAAGCCCAGCTTTAAGGTCTTCGAGCTTCTCCACTAGGGATAGTATCTTAACCTAGTGAATATGTACAGATGATCCTTTGGCCATCTTGGTTGCGTAGAATGCTTTTGGCGGCATATCTACTATGCCTATCAGGAGCCGCATAAACTTCCTTCGTATGGAGCATTATCAAGCGAACATCATCCAACATATCATATTGCTTTTGGATGTCATTGGACATCAAAGCCAAAATGATACTACGGACCCTGTGGT
>NW_011631184.1:0-558 GCF_000512975.1 Sesamum indicum
ATCCACGTACACCTCCATGGTCTTTCCAATAAGCTCATGAAACATCTTATTCACCAATCTTTGATAAGTTGCACCTGCGTTCTTTAGACCAAAACACATAACGTTATAATAGTAAATAATGGCATGGGTAATGAAAGATGTCTTCTTGCGATCCTCCTTAGCCATATAAATCTGATGCTATCCTTGATAAGCATCCATCATAGAGAACATCTCAAAGCCTGCTGTTGAGACAACCATGACGTCAATTCTGGGCAAGGGATATGGATCCTTGGGGCATGTTTTGTTCAAATCAGTAAAATCAGTGCACATTCTCCATTTTCCTGATACCTTTGGAACAAGTACAACATTAGAAAGCCATTATATATATTGTATTTCAGAAACGTACCCAGCCTTCAGCAGTTTTGCCACTTCTTGCTCAATTATTCTATTCTTTTCAACCCCTAACGACCTCCTCTTCTGTTGTATAGGTCGCGCCATTGGATCCACATTTAACCTATGCACAATCACTTCTGGGTTGATGCCATTAAAGTCTGCGGGGCTCCATGAAAACAGGTCCAC
>NW_011631185.1:0-558 GCF_000512975.1 Sesamum indicum
TTACTGAATAAGATGGTTGGTAGGTCTCAAAAACCTGTTGTATACAAATTGAATCAAGAAAGAAAATAAAGTAGATGAATTATGAAAATCATTTTATGGGTTGCACAGAAAATATGTTAGAAAAATAAAATGAAAATCTTGAAAAAGCCCAGGGGCTGTCAGATTACTTTTTATTTAATTTCATCCCTATATATAGAATGAATTGCACTTTGGTGGGGGTTCATTTCAAATTCTAAAGAAAATAACAGACAAAGGTAGAACGTTAAAGCCCAGTTTTCAATTTCAATTTGAATTTTCACTTTGTAATGGGCAGAGATTGTTCAAAACGACCCTATTCCAAACCACCAAACCTCAAAACGGTATCGTTCCATGGGTACGTGGATGGAAAAACAAAATGGGAAGTATTAGACTAAAAATAGCACTATAGCAATCGGCCTTGGAATTAAATTAGTTATATATAATCCTAAGGATGATAATGGATCCAGGTTGGATTCATACCCGAATCTGCCTCTATTGGGGTAAGGTTGAAGCCTTAAATCGGTCTCGTGGTGGATTCCA
>NW_011631186.1:0-557 GCF_000512975.1 Sesamum indicum
TACATGGTTGGATTTATATGCATACCTCCTAAAAGTAAAATTGAATAGCCCAACACTATCTTTCTTCAGCAAGAAAAAACGAATGACATTGGGCAGCAGATGGAAAAAAAAGGATGAGTGAATGGTTTGAATTTTAGTTTCAACTCTTTCCAATTTTTTCACGCAATTATTTTTTTCAGCTTTTCCAGTTTCTTCACGCAATTTTCCTTCTTGGGCTTCACCTGCACCAATGTTGTGGCCATTTATTCAAAAGCATGATCTTGGGTTGATGTTTTCCATTGATTTTGTGGCCTTCGAAATATATGCTTGCATATTCGTCCACAGGTCAAATCGGATATGTAATTATTGAAATAATTGTTGGAAACTCAAATGATGGATATGCAAGCATGATAACTTATATGTTGTTCTATATCTCTATGAATCTAGGAATTTTTGCTTGCATTGTATTATTTGGTCTACGTACTGGAACTGATAACATTCGAGATAATGCAGGATTATACACGAAAGATCCTTTTTTGGCTCTCTCTTTAGCCCTATGTCTCTTATCCCTAGGAGGT
>NW_011631187.1:0-557 GCF_000512975.1 Sesamum indicum
CCCTACCTGTCGATGGAAAGAAAAAAGGAGCCGATTAGTAGTACAGAAACCTCTTACTCTTCATCTAGATGCCAGTCACTCTTAAGAGAGTGTAAAGGGTACAACCAACTGGAAGGGAAAATGAAACGGAAAAGACCACTGTAGGACGGAAGCTATAAAGCGGAGAAGAATTCACTCCGGGTCGCAGGAGCGGCTTTTAGTAGAAGAAAAAGACAAGTAGATAGAAATCGGCAAAGATAGATAATTGGAGCAGCGCTATGAGAGAAAAGACGGGCGGTCTGTCCAGCACTAAGGGTATGTCTCCTTCCATTCGATGGTCAACCTATACACGGTCTCACAGTCAGTTATAGAATCTTATTTTATCTTTATTTCTATAGAATAATAGCCTGTGGGTCATTTATCTATCCTAAATAGTGTTCGATTTCCCCTCTGTGCACCGAAGGCAGAATCCGAGGAAGGAAAGGACCGAAGGGACGCTTATAGTCCGGACCGTGTTGTTAGCGAACCATGGGAGTCGAAAAGTAGGAATAGAGCTTACAGCCCATCATGAGGTCTAA
>NW_011631188.1:0-557 GCF_000512975.1 Sesamum indicum
GCGTAGAGATGGAAGGGGAATGAGTTAATGCTGATCACTTCTCCCTGAGCGACAAACTGAGATTTAAACTCGCTATATGTCACTTTTAGTGACAAAATGCCGGTCCACAAGTTGTTGGATGGATGGATCACCCTCTGAGAATCTTTGACGGTGTATCATGGTTCTGTGTAGCTCCATTCGTTGATTTTATACGTGATGCCATTAAATGGGTCATGTAAAGAGAACAAGATAAATGATAGGTCGTCAGAGGTTCCGATGTGACTGAAAAGAGAAATAAAAAGAGATTAGTGTGCAACGGGTAGGTGGTGTTATGATAATTTTACTGCTCTTTCTATTATTATTAGTACTAGTTTTGGTTATATATTGCAGAAGTCAACCATTTTTATACAAAAATTTACTGCTTAAAATTCTTCATTGTTTTATTGATTTTATGCAACTTTGATGAAATTCCAGACCATGAAGATGCAGCTGCGACTAGGAAGCCAATTGCAGAAACACTGACTTCAGGTTGAAGAGCTGCAGATTTCTTCTTCTGCAGAAGTCGCATTTTGTGTTTG
>NW_011631189.1:0-557 GCF_000512975.1 Sesamum indicum
CCACGATACTCGAACAGAAAGAGCAGAAGTGTGTACCAAATGATACATTGGAGCACCACAACTTGGACCATGAGGCTGCCGGAGTATTCACCGTACATGGCAATCAGCAAAGGAATGCCCATCACCAGAGTATTTGGCAGAGTGGAAAGCGAGAAAATGGTTATAGACCATTCAAGGCTGCCATTTTTGGTTAAATTTGCCCACAATCCAAGAACTACAAGCATGATAACCTTTTGCAATGAGTCGGCAGCGATGAAGCGGAAGTTCATAGCATAAATATCGTTCTTGGAAATGAAATGAAAGGAAAGAAGTGGAACAGCGAATATGGCGACGAAGCGGTTGATGCCGGAGCACTGATCTGGGGTGAATATTTTCCACCAGCGGACAGACCCATAAGCCAGGATCATGGCCACATACAGCGGAATCACTGCTGTTAGAACGACGTAAAGATCGTGCCAGCTTATCATGATTTTCTCTGCTTAATTATCCAAGAAAAAGTAAAATAATCAAGTTATTTTCTATGGAATGGGGAGGGAGTAGAGGGGCTGAAAGTGAAG
>NW_011631190.1:0-557 GCF_000512975.1 Sesamum indicum
GCGGGATATCTGGGGCAACACCTCTCGTGCGAATGGGTGATCAAGGCAAGCATTCAAAGACCTCGTGATCCAACTTATGGAATGCGCTATCGAGTTCTAGCCGTCCATGGGGTCCGTTGGCTAAGGATAGGCGGTCATGGGTCGACGCCGCACTGTGGGCATATTGTGAAGCCAAAGCCGAAAGGCAAAAAGGCATGTCGGGCATAGCCGTGCGGGAGAACGGCAAGGTGTCGGTATATCGGTCGGGCCTCGGACTTATGATGTTGTCCTACTCGGGTGAGGCATGGAAGGCGGCCATATGTTGTGGTGATGGACGACGACAGAGCCGAACGCCTAGGATGTACCGAGTGAGTTTGGGCATGTGATGGGCGTTGCGGGCGCAAGCGTAGTGCCACAATGCCGAGTTGGAGCGAGGATGCTCGTTGCCATTGAGAAATGCGTTGACAGGTTCCAAGATTGAGTGCGAGACGCAAAGGCACGGGTGCTGAGAGCCTAAGCGAGCACACGAACTGTCGCGATACTCTGATGTGTGCGAAGGCCGGACGAAGGTTGGGCGT
>NW_011631191.1:0-557 GCF_000512975.1 Sesamum indicum
GCTGATAAGTCAGGTAGCGAAGCCTAAGATTAGATGACTAGTTTGTTTAACTGAAGTTCCCCGCCTAAGTCCCGTATGTTAAAGCATGGAAAGGTATCCAGAAAGCACAGTAACAGCTATGAGATAGGCGCCCTCTCACCTCCGCTACTAAGGATTGAAAGTAGCACAATCGGCTATAGAACTCCAGATCTACGAATAGCCGCGGGCAAGCACCTTTAACAAGCAAGTAGCTAGCTTCCACCTTTCTTAACAGCAAGGCGCGAAAGCCTTCGCCTTTCCTATAGCTTCTACTTAGACTTAGCAACCCAAATAAAGGTTTTGATTCCTTTAAGAGACTAGTACACAAGCTACTCAAGCTAGTAAGCTAGTATACACGCATTTGCCCGATTGCTTTAAGAGAAGCTTGACCTCCACCTGTCCTGTCCAAAACTATGGAACTCATCTGAAAAGTAGATTTTCTAGATCAGAACGTGAACTCTGAGAATAGGGGTATACAAGTTAACCACCTAGAATCGATCCATGACCGCTAAACAAAAGGAGTCCTTTACCAAGTAAGC
>NW_011631192.1:0-556 GCF_000512975.1 Sesamum indicum
CAGACAAGTCGTAAAAGCTGTTAAAGTTTCATCACCTGCCAAGAATTGCGTGACGATATGTCGTTTTTGGTGTGTATTGGCAGGAAGAATGGAATTCCCTAGTGATCAATCAAGGGAAATGTCTCCCCAGAGGAAAAACGGAAGGGGGAAGATTGAGATCAAGCGGATCGAGAACACGACGAATCGTCAAGTCACCTTCTGCAAACGCCGCAATGGCCTGCTCAAGAAAGCCTACGAATTGTCTGTGCTGTGTGACGCCGAGGTTGCTTTGATTGTCTTCTCTAGCAGAGGCCGTCTCTATGAGTACGCAAATAACAGGTATTTTATATATATCAATATATAAAAGAAGAACATCACTTTTAAGGTTCTTGGGGGATCTGGGCCAAGCTGCTTGTTTCTCTGATATAATGGTTTCCTGTTTTGTTTTCTTGGAACCCTTTGGTTTTGTGTTTGAGTGAGGGAAAGAAAGATCTAGGGCACTTTTGTTGTGATTTTCCTTTGTTCCATCGAAAACGGACAGTAAATAGTTTTAAGTTTGATGTATATATATATATAT
>NW_011631193.1:0-556 GCF_000512975.1 Sesamum indicum
AAATACTTGTATGTTTAAGACAACCTATGTTCAATTAAATATTATTGTAATTCTTTTATTCATTTTATATAAGACCTAGTAGGTTAACGTATCTAATAGTAAATAATAGAATGAAGGTGATTCTCTGTGAGGAACAATTTGTCAATGTAACTGCAAGCTAGGCATGATATAAAAATTTGGAACACTATGTTGGTATCCCAAAATCTTTTAGTGTTATTTGGTGCTTGAGCATGCATGTTAACACGATTGATTGTTTTTGTACATCCAATATTACTTAGACCATAATCTGGTTAATTTAAGCATTGACATAATGTTGTTAGGGAAAAAGAACACCAAGGAACTTAGGTCTAAACGGCTTAAGAAGAAACTTGACGTTGAGTTTAATCAAAGTGATGAGCTGAATGAGAGCAAAGATGAAGATACTGGCAATCAGGGTTGTGAACCGAAGGAAAACAAAGATGTAGTTGAGGCAAGCTTGTGTCAACAACAAGAAAGGTAACGTGGACAACGGATTATAGCATTGTAGTATTTTTCTTATGTAGATTATTTTTCTTAA
>NW_011631194.1:0-556 GCF_000512975.1 Sesamum indicum
GGGAAAAGAAAAAGAAACAGAGATACGAAAATCGTAATTTTAATTTTTATTAATTTATAAAATTATATTATATAATTAGTTCATTTAATAAATGTTGATTATATTGATTGATGTACTATTTAACTGAAATATTTTACCGGTTCGGCTATTTAAAATAGTGTCGAATTAAATATCAAATTGGATATAAAATGATATCGTTAGTTAATTAGATTATTAAATTTATTAGATTTGAATATTACTATAGCTAATTTATACAATTTCATCGTAATTATTAACCAAATACCCAATTCTATGTACTATTGTTTAAGAGGAAAATGAAGTTTTAATGATAAACTAATTTAGGGATATCATTAAAAATAATAATTATAAATATATAAGGGGTTTGATTAAATAAATCCCTATGAATTAAATGATAAAATGTCTAGTTATTAAGAAGAACTAGAACGAAGATTTATATTTGATAGAATCGAAATATTAGAAAATTATTAGAGATTGTACGAATAATGTTTAATATTATATCCAAAAGAAATAATGATAGCCTCGATATATTAATTGT
>NW_011631195.1:0-556 GCF_000512975.1 Sesamum indicum
TTAATAATTAATAATATTTATAGTGTATTGGGACCCTAGTCTTGAGTTTTGACTTGGGAACGTACAAAAATCTTGTATGTATGTATTTGGACCATAATGTCTTCGACTTGTGTGCTCTAAATTCTCTCTTTCTATAAATCCCACATTTGTTTGGATGAACATTTCTCTTTCGGTAATGCTTCAGAAACAGACATATATACTGTAAGAAAAAATGGTGACCATGAGTGCAAGAATTGCAGGGTTAATTCTGTTGCTCTGTGTTTTGGTTGCTGGAAAGCTCTCTACTGCATTCTTAGTTACTCAGCAAGGTATTCTCATTTTTCTTTTCTTTTCTTTTTTAATTTTTAATCTTTATTTATTATTGAATGTGTAGCTAGTAGTAATTAGGGTTTAACTTTACTTAGTGCATGCCTGTTTATGTTTCGGACATTTGTAGGTGGAGGTGATTATTATCCAGCTCGAAAATTCAGCATTAATGTTGCTTCAAGAAAAGAGGTATATATGCTTGCTTATTAATTAATCTAGTACTTGTGTAATATTATTTGCTTGTGTCCCA
>NW_011631196.1:0-555 GCF_000512975.1 Sesamum indicum
TTTTTAATTTTTAATAATAATAGATTATTAATAATATATAATATTAAATATTAAAGTTCAATTTCCCAATAAAGACATGTACTTAACATATGCTGAATCAAACCAGTGTAGATGGTTAAGTAGGAGATAAGAGCGTTTCCCTTTCATCGGTGTGTTGGTTGCACTTCCTGACCAATAAACTGATGAAGAGACAACTACTTTTTAAAGTCATCTTTACTTTGAGTGATTAATTATGATATCTCACTTAATCATCTTCTATTTTATGTTTACTTACTTGTAGGTTGGCCTATTATTTTGTGTTTAGGGCCGACAAAACCTAATTTCTGTGTGATTGCAATCCAATTTTAAAGGATGGTATCAGCCTATCACCAAGGCTCAGCTTTTTGGTGACTAAGTTTCCTTATTATGTGCTCAATATTTAGCCATTTATTCCACAGATGCCCCTTGTTACCTGCTAAGAAAGTTATGACATGTCGGCATTTTTTGCACCATCATTTCACCCACAGTGACTTTGTCCCCCAATTCTTCCTTCCATTCATCGAAATATGCTTCTCT
>NW_011631197.1:0-555 GCF_000512975.1 Sesamum indicum
GATCCTGAGCATGAGTCAGTACGTCAACAATCATAAAACCTCCATATAGCACATTTCCCAATAGTTGGATTCTTTTTTCAGGTCTTTACAATGGCAGCAAACCCCCTTTTTTATTCAAAAATGATTGTGGAGTTGAGGCATGAAACGGTGCTAGACGACTTGGCGATTCTACCCTACTCCCAGGATTTTCTTGCTGCTTGACGAGAACGCATGGCTCTATATTCAGCTTCTTGGCTTAGTAAGCTCTTCTTTCAGGCACTCTACCTCAGCAAAGGATGCGATGAAGGAGTCATCATCTGTCACATGGGTGATCAGGGCGGACATTGTTCTTTTGTCAGTGCAGTCAGATTGGATCTGAGGCAGAATAGAACGGGTGTAACGAGAATAAGAACGAGCAGAATACTTTCCACGATTCAAGAAAGATTAAGATATCGAACTTCTCCTTCTTTGAGTCAATTTTTGCTAAAGCGGCCGATGTTGACAACGGAATGAAAGAAAGTGTATTCTATTATAAGTGAGTAGCCTTCTCAATGCCATCTACAAAGCCTGATTGAG
>NW_011631198.1:0-555 GCF_000512975.1 Sesamum indicum
GTGTCTACTGGTGATATATTGGCAATTGGCCCATAATCCCTTTACTTATTCTTTCGTGAGGAATAAGTCGGCACTGATTAGATATGACATACTTGTTAGACATCTTTCTAAAGCTACAATTTGTAATCAATTATAGATAAGTGTATTAAATCCACTTTTGGGAGGTTCATTTCTTGTACACTTAATTCATATAAACTGTCTTCCCTCTATAGTCAATGCGTGGACCTTACGCATAGTTATGGGATAGATATAAATAAAAAATGTGCATCGTGTTTTCCACAATAGTTAATGTTGTTACTATAAGTCCTCCTTTAAGAAGCTTCATAAGGATAGTTTAGAATAAGTGGGAATAAATAAAATATGATAAGATAATACTTACGCCGCCCCTTTTATTTAATTATCAATTATTACAAAGTTCACATATAGTAAAAGGACCTAATCCTAACGCCTTATACATATATTTTTATTATCATCATTATTTAACCATAAGCAATGACATATGCTCGTCTGGTATCCATGAATACATGCAGCGTAGCTCGGCGTTAATTACGACAT
>NW_011631199.1:0-555 GCF_000512975.1 Sesamum indicum
AAGGCTATTTTTTGTTCAACAATAATGCTTGTTTCCATGTTTGAATGACTCATACGCATATCAAATGAGATTATTAAGCACTAATATCAAAAAACACATACAAAATGTTTATATTTACTAACACATTTTGATAAAATTTTTCGAATTCGTTAGAAATTGGCACGTGCAAGTCATGTGCAGGTGTGAATTTGAAGATATCGTCGACCGAAAGTTAGGATGTTAATCAGGAATTCAAAATTTGATATGATGTTGACTATATTAATAGATTTTAGGAGGATTTTTTAGGGGCAAGTTGCATAAAATCAATAAAACAATGAATAATTTTAAGCAGTAAATTTTTGTATAAAAATGATCGACTTTTGCAATATATAACCAAAAATAGTACTAATAATAATAGAAAGAGTAGTAAAATTATCATTACACAATCATAAAGTGAGGACATAAACTTATCATGTCATTAGCATGGTTTGTTTTTATAAAATACAGTGACAAGAAAAAATTTGAATACTAAATAATGCAAAAATAAAAAAATTAACTTTGGTATCAAAAGAAATT
>NW_011631200.1:0-554 GCF_000512975.1 Sesamum indicum
TTTTTATTATTTCAAATATGGCCAATGAAGGTTTCCAAAGACAAGTTGAATTATTGGCCATGGGCCTAGCCGCAGGCATCACTTCAGCCTCGAAGTCCTATGCTACACCATAAATTCCAGAACAACGTTGCTGATGAGGGAATCAATTAGGGACCCAATGTAACGGGAGAACATTTGCCCATCCTTATAGTTGATCCCATTACCCAGCACCCTACATCTAGTTCTGGAACGATTTCCGCCCCTAACGATGTCCAAGAGCTTGAGGTTGAAAATCAAGAACTAACTATGTGGAAACGACCTCGTGCTTCTCATTCCCGTACATCCTCTCTCCAAAATCGATAGGCCCCGTGAAGATAAGTCCGTAAGGAAGAAATCTAAGCCTCAAACGAAAAAAGATCCTAGTCCTGTCACTTGTGCTTTTGAGAAACTATGAAAAGTGAAACACTCAGCCCAAGTAGGTCCTCATGAAGAAACTAAGACAAAGTATTTGTTCAATCACCTTATTGCAACACATCCGATGTGCGCATAGATACTGACGTTGGAGAAGTCCCCAG
>NW_011631201.1:0-554 GCF_000512975.1 Sesamum indicum
TGGTCCTCCACATTGGAAGGCCCTGAAATGGCTCCTTAGATACAGTCGTGGTTCTGATGATATCGGTATCACTTGGTCTAAATTTTTTGATAACATTCATCTTATTGGGTATGTGGATTCGAATTATGCAAGCGATAGGGATAGTAGAAAATCTACTACCTCTTACATATTCTCTCTATTGGTTCATGCATTAGTTGGAAATCTCAATTACAACATATAGTTGCATTATCTACTACGGAAGTTGAATATATAGCTACCACTGAAGCCTTTAAGGAGGCAATATGGTTAGAAGGTTTGATAAAAGAAAATGGTTTTCTTAAAAACAAACTTACAATCTTTTCTGATAGTCAGTCCTCTATACAATTGTGCAAAAATCCAATGTTTCATGATAGGACTAAACATATTGATGTTAGAAATCATTTCATTCGAGACATTGTTAGTAAGAACTTATAAAACTTGGAAAAAATCAAAACTGATGAAAATCCAGCTGATATGGTACCAAATGTTTGCCTGCTGAAAATTCCTTATGTGTTTAAAAATTCTAAATCTTTTTC
>NW_011631202.1:0-554 GCF_000512975.1 Sesamum indicum
TGATTTAAATCAAAAGTTATAAGCAACTCTCAACCAACTTCTATAAATAAAATTGTAAACATTAATATTTCGATTCCTTTTTCACTTTTAATTTCAGTTTCAAACAATTCCAACGTTCTTTACAACTTATTCTCGTAATAAAAGCAAAATCAATTACAAACACTCCTTGCATTATATAGTAGTGAGAAAAAGAATAAGAAAGAAAAACTATTAGTAAGTAAAGCACAAATTCATATAATTCATAATACAAAACTGCGTAATGATGGAATATATATAATTCATATATTTAACCACTATTTGCCCTCCTATGAAATATTTGATGGAATTAATGTTTCGTCAGCAGTCCGTAATGATGTCGTAACTGTTGATAATCGAGTCATTAGAAGCTCAAAAGTCAAATGTACATAATAATATGAAAACTGCGTCGGACTGGCGGATTTCCACTCTACGACTATCAATCTTCATCTTATTCACCATCCACCAATTCGGGTCATGTTAATTGTCTGTAGTAACTTGTCCAAAATAAAGGGAATGGCTGTCGGCTGGAAGCAGAG
>NW_011631203.1:0-554 GCF_000512975.1 Sesamum indicum
AAAAAAAAAAAAAAAAAAAGGAACAATTGAACTATTCCAGATAGAAGACAAGATAGACACTTTACTTATTTCCATATCATTCATAGACGTACAACGGAAGAAGCATATGCTCAAATAAAGCATTTTGCTATAAGGACAAACCCGAACCCTTCTTCATAACACAAACAAACGCGCGCACACACGCACACATTGCGTAATTTCTCAACAAACATCCGTAAAGTCTCATGCAACATCCCATCGATTGTTTTAGATTCTTACACGGCTTTTACAGCCTGGAATCTTGGTCCTTTAGGTTGGAATTTTTGTTCGAGATAAACGGACATGTAGTCCCCAAATACGAACTTGGGGTACTTGGCTGGGTCGCTCGCCTTGTTCTCAACTTTGGGATCGAGCAGTTGTGGAGCGGGTGCTATGGTTGCTTTGAGTGATGGATTGTAGAATGAAGCAATTGACCTCCTTTGTCCATCTGTTTGGGGCACAACCCGATGTAAAATACTCTTGTACCTCCCATTGCTCAAAACTTCAATCTGATCACCTGTATTGATGACTATAGA
>NW_011631204.1:0-553 GCF_000512975.1 Sesamum indicum
TCTTAGTGTCAAACTTAAACCCCAGAAAAATGTTTCCTGTTGCTTAAGCTCTTCTATTTCCTCTCAAATTTGATGTCCGTTCAGGTGCCTTTGCCAGAGGAACCAGATACCGAAGATGAAGCCGAAATAAAAAAATGGAAGTGGAAAGTCAAAGCTGTGAAAAAGGAGAACAGTGAAAGGCATTCACAGCGGTGTGATACAGAACTGAAACTTGCTGTAAGAAGCTCCTTCATTCAGTTTAGTTGGCACTTGAGATAGTTATTACATATTAATATTTTGTATTTGATAGAGTAGGTGGCCAGAAAAATGAAGGATGAAGATGGATTTTACTACCCTCACAATTTAGATTTTCGGGGGCGTGCATATCCAATGCACCCATATTTGAATCACCTTGGCTCTGACCTCTGTCGAGGAATCCTAGAGTTTGCCGAAGGTCGCCCACTTGGCAAGTCAGGCTTACGCTGGTTAAAGATACATTTAGCTAATGTGTATGGTGGTGGCGTTGACAAATTATCGTATGAAGGTCGAGTTTCATTTACTGAAAACCATCTGG
>NW_011631205.1:0-553 GCF_000512975.1 Sesamum indicum
CGATCTGGCAGTTCATTTCAGTTCGGTGGCTAAATAGTTAGCTATCAAGCTGGTGGGACTGGAACTCAACCTGCACATGTAGTAAGGTTGGGTCTCTTCCCCGGAAAAGTAGTTCCGCTTTTCCTGAAGTAAAACAATTAAACTAGTAGAGGAAGGAAGCGATGACAGGAATGTCGTAAAGGAAGACGAAGAACCGACTACTTATGCGCTTGCCCTTTATCTGCCCTACCCGCCCCCTTCTCTTCTAGGGATGAGGAAGGAAGAAGGTGATGTCCGGATAAGCTCCAACTGGAGAAATTGGAACTGGAAGAAGCTACCTTTGGCTCTCCTTCCCTTAATGCTGAAGAGCTTACCTGTCTTGATAGTCCAATCGTCGAAGTTGAAGTGAAGAAGGCTTCAGCATGAAAGCCTACAAGGCCCCCGGGCCTGATGGCATACAGCCGATTTTCTACCAGAAATTTTGGGGTGTCATAGGAGACCTGCTGTGGTGGCTGTGGTTAAGAAAACCTTCGAAGAGGGAAGAATTCCTGACAACATGAACAATATCCTTATC
>NW_011631206.1:0-553 GCF_000512975.1 Sesamum indicum
AACAAAAGATGTCTTCTCCCGGTCTTCCTTGGCCATAAAAATTTGATGATAACCTAAACATTTCGAACCCCGCTGTAGAATCTACCGTGACATTAATCCGGGGTGAGGGATAAGGATCTTTCGGGCAGGCTTTATTCAAGTCGGTGATGTCCACACACATCCGCCACTTCCCTGAGGACTTAGGAACAAGCACCACATTAGAGATCCAATCAGTATATTGAACTTCAGATACGTACCCAGCTTCGAGTAGCTTGGCGACCTCCTGCTCTATAATTTTGTTCTTTTCTGCCCCAAATGACCTCTTCCTTTGCTGGACCGGTCGTGCTGTGGGACCGACATTCAACCTGTGCACGATCACTTCAGGGTTGACACTTGTAAAGTCTGAGGGGCTCCACACGAACATGTCTACGTTCCTTCTCAAGAATTCAATCATGGTTGTTTCCTTTTCTTCCATGTTTGCCGCAATTCTCGTGGTTCTCCCCTGTTCGCTTTCAACGAGTTGCACGGCCTTATACTCACCACTGGGTTTCATGTGTTCAGCTACATATGGCCA
>NW_011631207.1:0-552 GCF_000512975.1 Sesamum indicum
GGGTTTATCCCCGACGAGGACACTCCGACGCTCAAGTTAGTTTCAGTGAGGGAGTTTGTTTAGAGATGAATTTTCTTAGTGAAAAACCACGTTACCTCTTTTTGCCCTTATCCCTCATATATATATAGAACCGTCTGAAAGTATATGCTAAATGCACTCAGGTTTATATTTAGATCAAGTAGATTGGCTATAATTAAGCCAACCCTATTGCAAGGTTGATATGGCTCCTTGATATTTGGCAAAATCTTAGGGTCAGGATCTTTCTTCCTCTTTTTAAACTGATCCCCATGTTCTCTTGTTGATTTTACCATGCTACCCTTAGTGGAGGGTAATTTCGTCCTTTCAACATTTTCTACCGTTATCACCTACGAGGAGGCTCTCGTCCCTTTCTCTGGTTATCCACCCCTTGAGTCGGCTGCATGGGTCGTGATCTTGCAGGTACCGTTTTAGGAACATAGACAAAGACTGGTGGTTTAGATGGGTTGGATGGCTTGGTGAACACACAAACCTTTGCCTTTTGGCCTAACGTCATACAACTTGTACATTTAGGAG
>NW_011631208.1:0-552 GCF_000512975.1 Sesamum indicum
GCTCTATTTATCATTAAATTAAAATATTATTCAGATTAGCAGATTGATTATGAACATAAGCTATTTATAAAATAATAATAAGTTTTGGGTAAACCCTAAATTTATAAACTGGTATCTTTTCAAGACATTTGATGGCATATGTGATTGAGGTTGATTTACATTAAAAATTAATATAAAGAGTTTGTGTATTTTACAAAAAGAAATTAATAAAAGAAAGGGTGGGGGTGGGGGCTAATGGCAACTTTGGGAATTACAAGTGGTACATGTCGTCATCATCATCTTCATACCCAAAAAACACAAACATTTCTCTCTCATATTTCTCAAAGTCTGTCTCTCTTCACTTCAGAATGGAGATGACGAATGCGAATTCCTTTTCTTCTTCTTCTTCCTTTTATGGATGATTTCTCAGAATCATGATGTCATAGTTTTGGGAAGAAATTGTACTAAAGATATCCCAAAAAAGAAAAAATCCACGGGTAACAAACCCTAAAAATCACCATCCTCTTTGCGGCCATTTTACCCAAAACCACCGTCCATCCACAATCCCACGTT
>NW_011631209.1:0-552 GCF_000512975.1 Sesamum indicum
CAAACGTAGGTCTGGACCCATGAATTGGTCTGTTAAATTTGCTAAGCGTAATAATAACCACAAATCAGTATGAAAGGGAAACAAACTTGCGTTAATGAAATCGTGCAAAACAGTTAGATTTTGAACATTCTCATAATTCAACGAAACTTGACCCAAACGTAGGTCTAGACCCATGCATTTGTGTTGTATATTTGCTAAGCATAATAATATCTACAAGTTAGTATGAAAGGCAAATATACTTCCTCTAATAAAACCGTGCAAAACAGCAAAATTTTGAACGTTATCAGAAGTGCAAGAAACTTGACCCAACGGTAGGTCTAGACCCATGCATTTGTGTGGTATGTTTGCTAAGCGAAATAATAATTACAATTTAGTATGAAATAGAAACAAACTTGCTTTAATAAAACCGTGCAAAACTGCTAAATTTTGAACGTTCTCTGAATTCCAGAAAACTTGACCCAAACGTAGGTCTAGACCTATGTATGTGGGTGATAAATTTGTTAAGCGTAATAATAACTATAAGTTAGTATGGAAGGAAAACAATCTTTATTT
>NW_011631210.1:0-552 GCF_000512975.1 Sesamum indicum
CCTTTCTTTAATCAAAACTCATTCTATAAGTAATTCTCTTTCAACTCGTAAAATAAATTCTAATTTATTAAAAATATATATATATACCACAAAAGATAATAGATATCTCCGAAAGTTTATATTCACCTTCACTAGTTGTTCTCATGTACATAACCTCAAGGAAAATCATACCACAACTTAAAACACAAATCTCAATAAAAGACCAAAATATTTAACAACCCAACAATCAAAAACTCTGGCTTCAGAAGTCACGGCTGACCCACTTAATAAAGACGATGGCACCACTCAAAAGTCCAATGTAGCTAATCAGTGTGACCTATTTCCTAAAAAGTACGTGGCAAGGAATGAGTTGGCTACTCAATAAGTATGGCCAATCAGTTTATATATATACACAGGCAACAATTCACACATATGCAGTCACATTTACTAACAGTCATTAGTCATATAGCAACATCAGATATAAGAAGTAATACATACTCACAACTATAAATCAATCTATGACACAATATTCGACATTATCGTTTATTAGTTAAGGGCCCCACTTACTCTAAT
>NW_011631211.1:0-552 GCF_000512975.1 Sesamum indicum
CCATTAGTTAATTTCTTGCATATTTAATTTTTGTAGAATACAATTTATATAATAGATTGGAAAAAAGAATGAAATACTGACATAAATCTTATTTTATACAAAATCTATTTTACATATAATGAAAAATAAAAAATTTCGTGCCACGCACCACACACGTGTATTTTACTAGTGTCAAGAAACAAGAAACTCAGAGCTTTTATTCAAAAAAATAATATTTCATTATTATTTATGTCTTCTAAGCCTAATACTACAGTGGACTACATGTTTCTTGCAATTATGTATTCCTAATCCTAATACTCCTCGGACGGAGGAGACTGCAATTCAAATAGGACAACTCCAGCAGAGTCAGAATCTGAGTCAACATGAAATTCTCCTCTCCGCTGGTGTCCATATATGTATCTATATATATATACACCAATACCATCTACAGACAGAAAACATATCTATCCTTTACTTTCAGCAAGTATTTTGACTACGTAGGAAAATTCGAAATGGAGAAATCGGTGAAGAGCGCTGCCGCAGCACCTGTGAATATGCGTATTCCGTTTGAGC
>NW_011631212.1:0-551 GCF_000512975.1 Sesamum indicum
CTAAAAGAACTTGATGGAACATGCTCTCTTCTTGATCTCATCAGCATAGGCCAGACCGTTGAGTCGACGCCTGCCATACCAAGGAGCGAGATTGATGGATAAAGCTAGGTTAGACGGTTCGGTCAACGATGGTTCGCTTGGTGTAGTGTGTTAGGGATAGCTGAACAGAGCAGAACGACTTCTCGCTCTGTGTCTAGTAGAACCCGAAGCATTTACATTGAAAGAAAAGAAGGAAAAAAGCATAGAAGAAAGAACAAAGAAAGGGTAGGCTTAGAACCAGTATACCCTATCTTGTATCCAGTAGTTAGTCTGCCTATGAAAAGAATGCTTTGGAATTGTATAAGAGCAGGCTGTGATGCGAGGACTCTCAGGGACCTACTTAAGTCTGCGATCACTCTAAAAGCGGATAGGACCAAACCTTTTATTCCCCTAGCAGCGCTTATTCCAACAAGACCAGCAAGAGCGGATACTCACCTAAGAGCAGAAATGCCGACATCTTTCCACGTTCAAGCAGCTAATCAGTAAACGACTTCTCCGTCACTTCTTCTTAT
>NW_011631213.1:0-551 GCF_000512975.1 Sesamum indicum
TAATGAACCTGTATAAATCGGATTTCGAGTCTAATTTGCCTCCCACTATTTTAACGTATGCAGGACTATTCTTCATACTCAAGACTTTTGTAGGACAAATCAAATTTCGAGTGTAATTTGCCTCCCACTAGTCTTTTGACGTATGCAGGACTATTCCTCATACTCAAGACTTTTTGTAGGACACAGGTTTTTTGCACTATTCCATAACGAACCTGCATAAACTAGACGCCGAGCCTAATTTTCCTCTCACTATGCAGGACTATTTTTCATACTCAAGACTTTTGTAGGACACAGGTTGTTTGTATTATTCCATAACGAACCTGCATAAATTAGACTCCAAGCCCAATTTTCCTCCCACTAGTCCTTTGATGTATACAGGAGCATTCCAAATACTAAATACTTTGGTAGGACACATGTTTGCCAATCCATATCAAATATTATATCTAGATTGTGACTTGAGAAAATGCCACAGTTTACAGCTGGACGATTTTTTAATAGTTGACATCCAAACGGCCCAACTGATTCAGTGAAGCACCAATCGAACCATGTCC
>NW_011631214.1:0-551 GCF_000512975.1 Sesamum indicum
TAAACCCTAAACCCTAAACCCTAAACCCTAAACCCTAAACCCTAAACCCTAAACCCTAAACCCTAAACCACTGTAATCTTTCACAATCTCTGTCTCTCTTACTCTTCCTGTTCTTTCTCTCTGTTAAAGAACAGCGAGGTCTAATGGCGTTGCCGAATCAACAGACAGTGGATTACCCAAGCTTCAAGCTCGTAATTGTTGGTGATGGTGGAACTGGAAAAACCACATTTGTGAAGAGGCATCTCACTGGTGAATTCGAGAAGAAATACGAGCCTACTATTGGTGTGGAAGTTCATCCATTGGATTTCTTCACCAACTGCGGGAAAATCAGATTTTATTGCTGGGACACAGCTGGTCAGGAGAAATTTGGTGGCCTCAGGGATGGATACTACATTCATGGACAATGTGCAATCATTATGTTTGATGTAACAGCTCGGTTGACTTACAAGAATGTTCCAACATGGCATCGTGATCTTTGCCGAGTCTGTGAGAATATTCCAATAGTCCTATGTGGGAACAAGGTTGATGTCAAGAACAGGCAGGTGAAAGCT
>NW_011631215.1:0-551 GCF_000512975.1 Sesamum indicum
TAAAGAGAACGGCGCATTCGAGAACATCTGTGCGGGGATATCCTAACTATCCTCAGAGGAAAGAGAGCAGCTCCTTCTCTTGCATTTTCACCCTCGGACTCATAGAAGCAGCTAAAAGGGGCTTCTAGCACACCTTTCAATTGAAAATAGAGCTAGGCACCGAAACGAAAGTCCAGTCAAGAGAAGAGTAAGACGAAAGGCAAAGCAAAGCGTCAGCTAGGCCTCTGAAAAAAGAGGGTCTGGCTTTCCATGCGAAGGAATCGGTTGGTTTGACTTGGATTGTTAGAGCCGACTCCTTGGGAAAGTACTTGTGCTTCATAACCCAGGTCCAGAGACAGTCGGGCTCGGATAGGATCGATGTAATTGAGCTCGACTGATAAGGAGAGGAGCGAAAGAGCAACTTAGCAATGAATGCCCAGTTCACTATATTGATAGGTCTGATTCCCAACCCCCCTCATCGGAGGGGGAACATATGGTTTCCCAGCTGACTAGGTGAAGCTTCTTCTTTTCGCCTTCTGATCATAGAAACTTTGGAGAGGCTCGATGTAATT
>NW_011631216.1:0-551 GCF_000512975.1 Sesamum indicum
GAATTCATTACTAATTTTCATTTTTTGTACCTTGAAACATTTGTTGATATTGTCTCAAGACTTAAGTTACGGTACTGAATTTTCACTCATAATGATAAAAACAATTTTAACACTATAAGTGCACAAATTTCTTTTGTTTCAAGAGAACTAAAAAATATATGATAAGAGAAAGTAAGAAAAAGACTAACAAATTAAAAACCAAAGCTATTGTATAATTGATTATATATCCTATAAAGACTCCATGGTATTGTAACATAATTATACAATAATGTAATCTTCAAAGCATCTGGCTATTTTAATTGGATGTGTAGTATAAGCTAGGCACCCATATCTTATATTTTAAGTTGGTTTATATATCCAAATCATTTGAAGATTAGAAATTCGTTTACTGTTATGATTTACTGATTTCGAGTACTAAAGTAATCCTTATCTTATTACTTTTTGTTCTAAAAATTAATTATTTTCTTGGTAATTATTTAGTTGTTCTTTAATCTACATGTAACACTTTGTTTGTAGAAAGCTTATGCAATCACTTTACTTACTCATCCACT
>NW_011631217.1:0-551 GCF_000512975.1 Sesamum indicum
TTTATCATACAAATTCTTGTGTCTAGACTAACGTTTGGGTCAAGTTTCGTCGAATTCTGAGAACGTTCAAACTTTAGCTATTTTGCACTGTTTTATTAAAACAAGTTTGTTTCCCTTTTATACAGACGAGTAGTTATTATTACACCTAGAAAATTTACCACACAAATTCTTGTGTTTAGACCAACGTTTGGGTCAATTTTAGTCGAATTTTGAGAACGTTCAAAATTTAGCTGTTTTTTGCACGGTTTTATTCAAGCAAGATTTGTTCCCTTTTATACAAACTTTTACTTATTATTATGCTTAGCAAATTTATCACACAAATTCTTGGGGCAAGTTTCGTCGAATTTTGAGAAGGCTCAAGTTTTAGCTGTTTTGCACTATTTTATTAAAGCAAGTTTGTTTCCCATTTATACAGACTTGTAGTTATTATTACGCTTAACAAATTTACCACACAAATTCTTAGGCCTAGACCAACGTTTGGGTCAACTGTTGTCGAATTCTGAGAACATTCAAAATTTAGCTGTTTTGCATTGTTTTATTGACGCAAGTTC
>NW_011631218.1:0-551 GCF_000512975.1 Sesamum indicum
ATACATTTGTTTTTTTATCTTTAGGTCATTAGCACTTTTGTTCCTATAACTTAATCCATTTACACATTTAGTCATTTTCTTACGAATTTAGTCTTTTATTGACAAATTTATTCCTATACAGACAAGTTTGGTCCTAACGACTCATAGTTACAAAATAAAAAATGAGATTTATTATAATATGAAGAAGACGAGAGTTGTAAACAAATGACAAAATTTGTTAAAAATGACTCAAATATAAAATACTTAGGACTAGATTCGTAAAAAAAAAAAACTAAATATATAAACATAATAAATTTGAGAACTAAAAGTACTAACAATCTAAAATTATAAGAATAAAAATATAATTTTGCCTATATATACCAAAGCAGGACGCCTAAAGTTACATCACAATACATCAGTTGCACTTTAACAGTTTCCCTTTCTTTCTCTCTCTCATAAAGAGAAATGGCATCAGCAGAGCATCATCCATTCGAATTTCAGACAGCCCTCAAAGACTTGGCTAATTCTGCCAATCTCAAAGCCGTTCCTTCTAAATTTAATTTCATCAATGA
>NW_011631219.1:0-550 GCF_000512975.1 Sesamum indicum
AAACACCTGCAGCACAAATATTCCATTTATTTTCTGTTACCAAAAGAATTAATACTGGGACCATTTTTCGTTACTTTATTTGCTTATGCTTCACAAAAAAGAAAGTTTATTGGATATTCTACAAACCTAGATGTCAAATTTCAAAAGAAAAAAAAAGTAAAAAAGAAAATTGCAGCAATGAATTAACTGGTTTCAACGAACAGAGTGCATGTTTCCAGAACACAAAAGAATATACGTGGTCCAAAATTCATCTGCGTCAAGGATTCTTGAACTCAAAAACCCAAAGGATTCATTTTCCTTCTTGTCCTTTTGTTCGGACTGGAAACGAATAAAAAGGAGACCCCATGTGATGGATTGTATATGCAAACAATTTCAAGCATTTAGAACTCGAAGAGAAGCACAATCAGATCACAAACAGAGAAAAATTATACAGAGAAGGACAGGAATAGATAAAAGAACCTACCTTCTAAATATTGGCAGAGTAAAGATAGTTGGATTGGCAGAAGGTCACAGAACACAGACGGGCTGCGAGTTTGTGTATGTGGAGAGA
>NW_011631220.1:0-550 GCF_000512975.1 Sesamum indicum
CGAAAGGCCCTGAGTGTCCTAAAACACGTTGGGACCGTGTTTTGGAAGAGATGGATTAGTTGTCAAAGGTAAGAAAGAATATTTTCTTTCAACACCATGCTTCATTTGTTCCATGGTTTTGAACTTTATGTTAAATGGTTCAATATACTTTAGGACTTTAAGTCAGAGAAGAAATCAAAACTGGCTCAGCCAAAGAAAGTTGAAATAAGAGCTTGCAAAGGAATGATGGATGAGGCTACAGGCTACAAGAGGGGAGAAGAGTGTAAAGGTGCGGCATTTTTTTTCTTATTTATTCTAAATATGCATATTCATTGATTGCTATAAAGAATAACCATGAGATAAGTTTTTCATTTTGGGTCGATGGTGTCAGTATCTTTTGTTGGGGCATTCTGCTAGTTTGTTAATGCTTAGTTACAAATTTGATCTGGAAGAGGATCAGAAATTTAAGAAAATTGGACTCAGTATTTCCGAAGAATGTGAAGAAATTCTGGACAAATCTAGTAACTCATTTTGAAATTGCTTTATAATGTTACTATCAACAGCACCTTTT
>NW_011631221.1:0-550 GCF_000512975.1 Sesamum indicum
AAGCAGTTGAGAAAGTAGATTTGTGCTATTAAAAAGGCTGCTTATGTGCCCCTTCGAGTTGACTATCTTTTAGAGTACCGGTGAACGGATCATTAGCTTTATATAAGACTCCACTCCTAGCGAGACCTCCGCTGCAACAGATATTCCTCACCAGCGCTTCCTTTTCATATTTCTCGGTCTTCCATTGGGCTGTCATCTAGCTAGTTCAAATAGCCGGAAGGAGCGGTAGAAGAATAAGTCAAGGTTTTCCGTTAAAGGACTGTAATCTTACTCTTTCAGAAAGACGGAACTCCGAGTGAACAAAGCTAAGATCCCGACTGAGACTGACTTCCTTCAGTAGGGAAGTGAATTAGCTTTCGTTAACAGAGATGGAAAGCATCCAAAGAGATCGAATCATAGCTATGTAAAGTAGCCCTTGGGCTGAGACGTCCACTCTTTTTTCTTATTTTCATAGGGGTCACTCGCCCCGTGGAGTTGTGTTCTATATGACTTTCGCCCATCCAGTATTTCCCTTTAAAAACTTCGTTATTTAGGAAATTGAGTGAGCAAG
>NW_011631222.1:0-549 GCF_000512975.1 Sesamum indicum
AGTTAAATAAAAATAATATTGGTATTTGATATTATATTTACTGAAAAATATAAATCCAAGGCATTATTATGCGATTAGAAATAATCATTGCATTAACAAAGAAAATATAAATTGTATATCTATATTAATCTTCGACTAGCATGAATATACATATATATTATTTTTTTCAAAAGTTTAGATAATAATTTGTTATTTTGTTTATTATAAAAAGATTATCTACAAAAATTTTATTTGGAACTAAATCAATATACTATTTATAAAAGCGTTTTAAAATCTTTTAAAGCAAAAAATGTCAAGAAATAACAATTTATTTGATTCTAATAGTATCATGCCCATTTTAGTCATGTTATCAATAAAAGACCTTATTATGCCAAACACCCTAACATATAATCGTAAGATGTTTTCACATCTTATAAGTTTCAATATCTTATTTTATCCAAATATTTTATGAGCTTATTTTTATTATAATATCCAACATCTTATAAGCTCCTATATCTTATAAGATATTCTAGAAAAGCTTAGCCAAACACCCTCTCAGGTTCTTGCTAC
>NW_011631223.1:0-549 GCF_000512975.1 Sesamum indicum
TGTAATGTTTGCAGTGGAAATTTGCAGAAAAATAGAAACTCAGAAACAGGGGGTGGGAAGTGAAGAAGATGATAGGAGAGAAAATTCAGAATTTTCATTAAAAAAGATATCCTTTCCTTACAATCTCATTTCCTTTTAAAAGCAAGATACAATCCAGACAAAAATGTAAGGATCAAAAGTCTGTAAATGCATTAAAACTTCTGCAAGCTAGCTGTGTAATCCGTCCTTCTTCAGGCCATGATTGGCTCTTGTTCTCGCGTGTCTGAATCCTTCAAAATGGGACGACAGCAGCTGTGGCAACGGTCCACTACTTCCCAGCCGTACACGTGTCGCCTGCTTGGCCAAATCCGGAAGGAGGATCCTCCTTCAAATCCCCAATTCTTCCCATTGTCGAATTATGCCCTAATTGCTTCAAAACGACGTCGCTTTGAACTCCTGACTTAAAATTCTTCCCAATTTCCTTCGCGCCCTCGATCCTACGGTCCTCATTAATCGCCTTCATCGGACGATCATCTTTTAAAGTCGCGTTTTCTGGCTGAAACACGACAT
>NW_011631224.1:0-549 GCF_000512975.1 Sesamum indicum
TAAAATAATGGAGGTAACAAGAGCGGATCTATCATATTTACAAGAATTTGCGGAAATCTTTTCCTAACTCGGGATTGCGGATTTAGTCAATACCCAAACAAGTGAGATCACTCTAGCACTACCACCACTGGAGGGAAGTACATGCTCTAATGATGTTTCGCAGGATCAACCGATGAGCGAAAGTGCGGATTTCCACACTAATGCCACTCCAACGTTCGTGGGAGCCAGACTAAAGGAAAATCCAGGAAAAAATTCAAAGAAAGTACCTGAAAATACACTTTGGGCAAGGACCATGCTCCAGCCCGTACATCCATACGACACTATACTTAACCTGGATATTATTAATTTTTGTAACACCAAGAAGTTGATCGCAACCATCAAGATAGTAGCAACTACCCTAGAGCTCGCCAAGGAAAACTTCATAAACTTGTTGAGTTGAGCTTGGAGGGATCTATGAAAATCGGATGGGATAATACCTCAAAAGATACCAAAGGCAACATCCTTCCTGAGATTTGAAAGGCGCAATAGCAGACCGGCTAGGAAGGCTTA
>NW_011631225.1:0-549 GCF_000512975.1 Sesamum indicum
TTCCTACTTACTCCTATACATTTTATTTTAATTTATAAAATATGCTTTATTAATATATCTCCTTCAAACTAATTTTAGTGATTTAAAACTTTAGGCACACACACACACCCCCAACACACCCACATTCACACACACACCCCCGCACACACACATACACCCGCACACACACACACACCCCACACGCACACACAAACACACACACCCCACACGCACACACACACACACACACCCCACATGCACACACTCACACACATACACGACACACACACACAAAGACACATAGATAAGGAAATGAAAAAGTCAGAACAAGGAGGAGAACCCCACACACAGACACACACACACACACAAAGAAAAAAGACGCACAAACAATGAAATGGCCTATTCTCATCACTTCCTGTTAAATGCTAACAGAATGTGGTTTTTTTGCTGACGAAAAAAAATAGGAGGGAAGTTTTAGCCTATTCTGAAAATAGGAGTGTGTTTGTTGCGTACTTTCTAAAACACATGGGGGTTTTATGCATTTTGTCCTTTGTGTTCCTTCAACAACTT
>NW_011631226.1:0-549 GCF_000512975.1 Sesamum indicum
AATTTCTCGCTATTATACACTTTAATTGAACAATAATACACATAATTGCGTATTTGGTTAACAATTTCGATGGAATTGTACAAATTAGCTATAGTAATATTCAAATATAATAAATTTAATAATCTAATTAACCAATGATATCATTTTTATATCCGACTTGATATTTAATCCGACACTATTTTAAATAGCCAATCTCGTAAAATATTCCGGTTAAATGGTACATTGCTCAATATAATCAACATTTAATAAATGAACTAAATAAAAAAATATAATCATATAAATTAATAGGAATTAAAATTAAAAACCTTACCTCCGTCGCACGGTTGATGAAGAAGAAACAGGAAATTGCAATTTTGTAACCTTGCAATTATTCAACATACATATGAATATATTTATGTGGGGGTGGGTGGTGGGTGAGGGCCCACCCCCAAACCCCTTTTTCTTCTTCTTTTTTCTTTCTTTCTTTCATATATATATATATATATATATATAATATTATTAAATAGTATATATTATATATATAATATTATTATTATTTTATTTATTTGA
>NW_011631227.1:0-548 GCF_000512975.1 Sesamum indicum
ATCAAAATTCGGACATATTATGCCGAAAATTCGTCAGAGAAATCAAATTGAGACAAAAATCAAAATTTAGGGATGCAAGTTAAGAAATAAACTTGAATATGACTAAAGTGATTTTAAATAAAAACTTGAGAGACTAAATGTAGCATTACTCTTTTATTAATCATAATCATTTTCTGAAAAGTATCATTAGAAATCATATAATTTATACCTTGCTATACCAAATAAGAAGGATAAAGCTGAAGTATTGCAACATTGTGGGATCGAATAGCAGAGCAATTCTTCTTTGGCAGAGAAATTATGAAGCATGCATGTGTACGTCCACCCTGCCAAAGAAGAATCACACTGTTATTCCTTTTCTCACAATTAAATTTGTTCTTCAAAAGAAGCTGCATGTTATAACACGCCATGTCATTTCGAGTTCATGTCTTGAACACCAACAATTTTCTTTGCTTTATATAGAAACAACATTTGGATATACTGAAAAACGGAATGGTATATGCTTCGAGACTATTCCTCAATTGTTTTACCCCTTACTTTTCATTTGGGCC
>NW_011631228.1:0-548 GCF_000512975.1 Sesamum indicum
ATGGCAGCAATGTTTTCGCGACGTAGCCAATCTACTAGAAGGTAAGCTTTTAGGGCAAGCTCCAAAACAACAATACAGCTACCAGGGAATGAATTCACTCAATTATTGGAATAATGAGCATACGGAGGACACATATTCTCATAACTCTCATATACTATAAAATCCTTATCAAACAGAATTTCGAGAAATACTAGCACGAGACTCTTTAGATTTATATAATTTTCATGTGTGATAGAGTAAATAATAATGCTTCTACACCAGGCATTACAGAAACTGGAAGCCTAGGAAGCAATACATATCTGGGAGGAATTACAGAAAAATAAGTTGAGCTTTTCCATTGCATTTTGGTATAAATGGCCTACTATACGCAATTCTAGCTGTGATGTGCTCAATTGCAACACTGTTATTATAAGACTAGTTTTCATGAACAAGTGTTCGGGGTGTTCCAACCGCACAAACACAGAAAGTGATTCTATTTTTGTTTGAAAAGTTAGTTTGATTCAAGCATTATGACTTACTACGAGTAACTTTGTGGAGGTGATAAACGA
>NW_011631229.1:0-548 GCF_000512975.1 Sesamum indicum
AAAATACTGTAATTAAAATTATAGGATGAAATGGTAGTGTATTAAATTTGTTGGTTTAATTTAATTGTTGGGCAGAGATGGAGGGTGTGATTTCAGTGTTCCATAGCCACCCCACGAAGTCAAGGCTTCACACAACCAGATCATGGGATTTCATGAGCTTGCTCGAAGCTAATTGGGATGCTACACGACAACCTATTAATCCAGGCCGATTCTTGCGTAGAGCTGGATATGGCAAGAATGTCATTGTTGGGGTATTGGATAGTGGTAATTAATATAAATGCGCATATAAATAAAAAATAATTGAATAAGATATATATATATATATATATTATAACAATTTACTATGATCCTTTTCTGTTATTTTATAATAGTGAAAATCTTATCTAAATTTATAATTTTAATTCTTTCATCAGGCGTGTGGCCAGAGTCTCAGAGCTTCAATGATGAGGGGATGGAACCTATTCCATCATCGTGGAAAGGGATTTGCGAGAGTGGTGTGGCTTTCAATTCTTCTCATTGTAATAGGTGTATTTTTATTCTAATTTCAA
>NW_011631230.1:0-548 GCF_000512975.1 Sesamum indicum
CCATGTTGAACGTACCTGTTCGCCGCTCGCCATTGCTGCTCGATGAAGGTGCGCCGCCAAACCCTAGTTGCGGGCGGCGCTCCAAATCTCCATCTTTTCCATCCAAGTTCAGATCTTTTCCCATTGGCATGGTGTCTTCTTCATCAACAGTGATTAACCCATCGTCAGCCATGCCCCGAAATGTCGCTGCCGTTTCATCTTCCACAGGCGTCGATTCATCTTCCCCAACGGCGCGGAACCCTAATTCTGAAATTGCTGAACTTGGGCCTAAATCGACTGTATTTTTTCCCAAAATGCTTCCTGTGCCATCCCCATGACCATGGCAGCAAGGGGGAGCGTCAGAATCGCCGGTAGTTTCATCCGATCGTATCTCCTTCAATGGCGACTTTTCGTGAAACTCGCGGTTTTTGCCGGAAAACTGCTCAAGGTTGACTGCCATTCGCCTGACACCATCACCGTTGGTCTCCCCTTCGCCGGCCGGAGTCTCTTCATCGGCGCCGGCAGCGGTTTTAGATGTTAGGGTAAGAGTGTGTGAGTTTTGTGGTGAA
>NW_011631231.1:0-548 GCF_000512975.1 Sesamum indicum
ATAGAGGCCAAAGACTGAGGTTGTGATTGATTGATTCTCACGCCCTCTCATCTCAATGAGAATAAAGAAGTTTGGTTGGAGTGGAAAAGATTTTTAATTATGTGTTTTAATGTGAA
This sequence comes from Sesamum indicum, assembly GCF_000512975.1. Lineage (NCBI taxonomy): Eukaryota > Viridiplantae > Streptophyta > Magnoliopsida > Lamiales > Pedaliaceae > Sesamum > Sesamum indicum. The sequence goes on from NW_011631231.1 coordinate 117, forward strand.
ATAAAAATGAACTAATAATAGTTGATGCGATGAGATATGAAATGTAATGATTAGCATTGATGTTTTTTTTTCTTTTTCTTTAAAGTAGTAATGTGTTTGACAAATGTTTTAGAAAAAACGTATGGTGAAGAAACATTGCACAAGAGGAGAAAATGTTAACAAGCTGATATTCTACTTCAGATGGTATACTCAAACTGAGTTATAAATGAATAATTAGTCATTCTAATACCTATTAGCAAGCACAGATATGAAAGAGCACCAAGACCAGCTTGAGACCCAAATACATGGTCAGAGTTATAGCTCACTCACATGCTATCAACGTCAATAAAATCTTTCTTCACCAATAAAGCTGTGAGGTGATAGAGTCCAGGTGGCACAGGATTGTTGATTTCCATGCGCTGATAATATTGAAACTTGAATCCAAGAATTTGA
>NW_011631232.1:0-548 GCF_000512975.1 Sesamum indicum
TTCAATTTTTTAAAAATAAGTAAAAATGTTATTTTTTTAAATTAAAAAATAATAAAAGTTTATTAAAATACTTATAATGAATATTTTAATTTCATAATTATTTATACTAAATAATATAATTTAAAAAAAATTAGAAAATGTCTTTATATTTAATTAATACATTTTATGGATAAATATAATTTATTTAAATATATGTTTAAATTAAATAATAATTTAATTTAGTTAATAATATATAATTATATAATTGATTGATATTTATATTTATATCAATATTAAATTTAAAATGTGAGTTTTAGTACATTTATTTTTGTTTGGTGAGTTTTCAATTTAAAATTTTATATACTTGTTGGGTATTTTGATATTTAATTAATATATTTTATAAATAAATATTATTTATTAAAATATATTTGGATTAAATAATATTTTAAATTAATTAATAATCTTATTATTTGTTAAAATATTTTTACATGTCGAAAAAGGCGGCAGAATGGACATTTGCATACATAGAGTAACCTTAAAAAAGGTAAAAAAATGAAGCCCACTTATAA
>NW_011631233.1:0-547 GCF_000512975.1 Sesamum indicum
AATTCCACTAAACCTGACCCAAATGTAGGTCTAGACCTATGCATTTGTGTTGTAAATTTGCTAAGCATAATAATAACTACAAGTTAGTATAAAAGGAAAACAAACTTGCTTCAATAAAAATCGTGTAAAACAGCTAAATATTGGACATTCTCAGAATTGCACGAAACTTGACCCAAACGTTGGTTTAGACCCATGCATTTGTATGATAAATTTGCTAAGTGAAATAATAACAAGAAGTTAGTATGGAAGGGAAACATACTTGCATTACTAAAACCGTGCAAAACAGCTAGATTTTGAACGTTGTCATAATTCCACAAAACTTGACCCAAACGTTTGTCTAGATACATGCATTTTTCTGTTAAGTTTGCTAAGCATAATAATAACTACAAGTTAGTATGAAAGGGGAACAAACAGGCCTTAATAAAACCGTGCAAAAAGGTTAAATTTTGAACGTTCTCAAAATTCCACGGATTTTGACTCAAACGTAGGTCTAGACCCATGCATTTGTGTAGTAAATTTGCTAATCATAATAATAACTACAAGTTAC
>NW_011631234.1:0-547 GCF_000512975.1 Sesamum indicum
GAGAATGCTCAAAATTTAGCTGTTTTGCACGGTTTTATTAAAACAAGTTTGTTTCCCTTTTATACAAACTTGCAGTTATTATTACGCCTAGCAAATTTATAACAAAAATGCTTGGGTCTAGACCTACGATTGGGTCAAGTTTCGTTGAATTCTGTGAACGTTCAAATGTTAACAGTTTTGCACGGTTTTATTAAAACAAGTTTGTTTCCTTTTTATACTGACTTGTAGTTATTATTACACTTAGCAAACCACACAAATGCTTGGGTCTATACCAACGTTTGGGACATGTTTCGCCGAATTCTTAGAACGTTCAAAATTTAGCTGTTTTGCACGGTTTTATTAAAGCAAGTTTGTTTCCCTGTTATACTAATTGTAGTTATTACTACGCTTAGCAAATGTGTAACACAAATGCTTGGGTGTAGATCTACGTTTGGGTCAAGTTTCGTAAAATTTTTAGAACGTTCAAAATTTAGCTGTTATTAAAGCAAGTTTGTTTCCCTTTTATACTAACTTGTAGTTATTATTACGCTTAGAAAATTTAACACAC
>NW_011631235.1:0-547 GCF_000512975.1 Sesamum indicum
CACAACAGACACATGCGCCAAAGTTGCATATTTACCATATTCGTCAAAGTAATATAGATTAAATAAAGATTTTGCTAGAATGGTTTTCGAAATCGGCAATCTAATTGGCTTTTGGTCACCTATTCCAACAGTTCAATTAGTAATAAACTGATTAAAAATCTAAGTACGGTTGCATCCACTAGAGGTGAATACATTTTAGTATAATTAATTTCTAGCCTTTGAGTAAAGCCTTGGTCCACAAGTCTAGCCTTGTACCTTAAAACGTCATTTCATTCATTTCTCTTTTGTACAAACACCACTTATAGCCAACTGGCTTGAACACCTTTTGGTGCTGGAGTAATAGGTCCAAATACTTCTCGGTTATTTTCAATGTTTTCAATTATTCAAGTGTTAGCATTGCTCTATAGTTTGAGGATCATTTTCATTTTCATCCATGATTTCGACGGCTATAAAATAGGGAAAAATCTCATTTGTTACAATTTCTATTCGAGGGTAAATTTCATTTTTGGTCTAATAAGTGGACTTGTTTTCAATTTTTGGTCCATAA
>NW_011631236.1:0-547 GCF_000512975.1 Sesamum indicum
AATCCGAACATGGGCGTATATCATCTATAAAAAGTTCCAGCGACAGAAATGCTATAGCATATTTTAGTGAATGTATCATAGTCGTAGCAATTGCAAACCAAAAAGAAGCTTGGAAAGGAGTTATGCTTACAGTTTTTTCCAGGCCTTTGCAAACTAGAGGGTCGCACTCAATTACCCCATATCTCCTGGTGCCTTTCCTGTACAAAATCAGCCGCAAAAATAATTCAAGCAGTGAAAATTTTGAAAGACAAGGTGATCAGGGGATGGTAACTTAGAGAACATACAGTTGTACTCACACTGTTTCTACAGATTTGAGTGTGTGCACAAATGCAGGTCGAATATCAGGTGGTGCATCATCCATCTGATCAACTGGAGGTTGTATGTAGGCTGTTTGTGTCAATATCTGAATTAAACGGCAGCCAACCTATCAAATACAACATGAGTGAACTTCAGTTCTCATTCAAGGCAAGAAGTCTGAATCACCATATTTGGTTGCAGACACAAACAGATACACACTCTACACTGATATACATACATATATATATAT
>NW_011631237.1:0-547 GCF_000512975.1 Sesamum indicum
TCATCTCATAAATTTATAACAACTCAGCATTGTAACCAATGGAATGAACTTCATTGGCTTCTTGGCAATAGGCTGTAAGCAAAACGAAATGAGCGGTTAGAAAAGAACACAAATAAATGAAAAAATAAATTTGTTTATTAATCCTGTTTCTTTCTTGAGGTTGGAGTAGGAATGAAAAAGAGCTACAATAGGATGTGGATGTTCTCACCGTCCGTGTTTGACCGACACTGGAATGTTATCCTCCTCAGTTCAACAATTGTTTTCATTGCCAAGTGTTATTACGTGGCTACAAATCGAGAAGCTTCAAGCTCAGTCCAAGCTCGCAAGAGCATCGTGTATACCACAAGAAACATATTAATTTCAGTTTACATGAACTTTAATTAACAAGCATGTATCAGAATAAGTTATAGAAGGCAAGGCAAGTCACTTTTTTCATGATGTCATTCCAATTATGCGAAACAAGGCGAGTCACTTTTTTCAAGATGTCAGTCCAATTATAAGTTATAGAAGCCTATTCTGGAAGGTGCCTGCTAAGACTGCCCGAATG
>NW_011631238.1:0-547 GCF_000512975.1 Sesamum indicum
TGATTTTAAGTTAAATTTTAAGAAATTTATTGCCCTGTGTAATCTATCTAACAGATCCTTCTTATTAGAAATCGGATATCTTATCCATTTTAAGACTTTATTAAGAGGTTTATAATTTATCACAAGCCTGGGTTTTCCTCTTTCCTTTTATGCATGTTTGTTAACGTAAAATGCAGTACATGACCATGGTGATTTTGAGGACCTAATTAGTTTTTTCTTAATAGGGAATTAATTTCATTCTTACATAATTCTAAATATTCAGTATTCATTTGGCAGGGCCTTGCCTTAGTGGGGATATTGGCTTCCGAAAATTCATTTTGGTAGGGAAGGCTAACAATATACTTTTTCCTATGCCAAAATGCATTGGGATGTTTGTCACATATTTCTAGTTCAAATTTATTTTGAATCACTTTAATCTTTCCTTGTAATTTAGGATTTTTAAGTAGTTCATTTATTTGTAGTGAATTTATTTCTTCCTTAATGAAACATATTTGGTTGGTCTTGGATATTATCAAATCTTTTATTTCATTTATAACTCTGTCTATTG
>NW_011631239.1:0-546 GCF_000512975.1 Sesamum indicum
TGATGGCCGGCGAAACCATTGACTGATATACTCCAACTAGAGTAAGTGGGGCCCTCAACTAATAAATGATAACGAATTAATATTATATCGTGGATTCGTTTACAGTTGTGAGTATGTATTACTGCTTATATCTGATGTTGCTATATGACGAATGACTGTTGTCGGTGTGACTGCATGTACGTGAATCTTTGTCTGTGTATATATATATAAACTGGTCAGTTATACTTATTGAGTAGGCAGCTCATTCTTTGCCACGTACTTTTCAGGATATAGGTGACACTGATTAGCCACATTGGACTTTGAGCGGTGCCATCGTCTTTATTAGGTGGGTCAGCCGTGACGTCTGAAGCAAGAGTTTTTAATTGTTAGGTTGTTAAATACTTTGGTCTTTTATCGGGATTTGTATTTTAAGTTGTCGTATGATTTTTCTTGAGGTTATGAACATGAGAACATCTAGTGAATGAATATAAACTTTCCTTTTGTGGTATATATATATTATTAATAAATTAGAATTTATTTTACGAGTTGAAAGAGAATTACTTATAG
>NW_011631240.1:0-546 GCF_000512975.1 Sesamum indicum
CCCAAAACAAATTATAAGATTGAAAATGTGTTTTTCCATCGTATAAGTCCTCAAGATTTCATTATTGATGAATCCTCATAATTGCTTAATTACCAATAATAACAATAATAATAATAAATATTATTACAATCCACATTACTATAAATCTTTGTTGATTCAACACATTACTATAATATAACAATTACCAACAAAAACAACCTGCGAATTATTACATTAAACCATCATTTTCACCTTGTAATTAAAATCTCTCTAACCACTTACTAACAAAACCCATACAATTCAAGAATTAACCAAAAAACCCATATGATTACAACAATATAATTCCCAACTTTCCCCACAATCCACCCTCTCCACATCTATATAAACCAGTTCAAGTCAACCCTTCCTCCTCAACTAATTACACAAGAAAAAAGCAAAGAAAATGGTGCAAATGAAGCTGTTGGGTTACCTGTTGACTGTAAGCATAATAATGCTGAGCATTGCGCCTGAAAACGCAGTGGAGGGAGTCACCATAGACCCTTATCCAGCTCCATGCTCCGGCGAACT
>NW_011631241.1:0-546 GCF_000512975.1 Sesamum indicum
CATTCATGCGGTGCATTATTGACCATACATCTTTGTACCTCTCGTACTGTTTCTAGATCTTGTTACTCATCTTGCCCAGTACGATACTGCGTACTATCCAGTTGTCCTCATGCCACTGTGTAAATTTCTCGAGCGTCAAATGTTTTCTTAGCAAGAACCCTTTTGGCAAAGTACGAGGTAGGCTTATCCAAAACATAAGTTTAGTTCTCGAAATCTTGGATTATCCTCAGATTTCGCAGCCAATTTGAATAATTAGTTCCATCAAATTTATTATCCTGAAGTATGCTGCTTAGTGGATTCTTAGAAATCTACAATAAATACAAAAATTACTAGATTATTATAAAATTATGTTCAAGTGAACGATTTGGACTTCAGTCATTAACCCTCACACTATTTCTATAAAAACCATCACTCTTAAATGGGTTTTCGAAAAACCTTTACTTAGTGGGCTTAGGCACAAGCAAAATTCTCAATATTTATTTCTATTTTTGGGTCTAATATTTTAACTTGGTCCAACCAAGTGAGGGTTTTTTGTTATTTATATGA
>NW_011631242.1:0-546 GCF_000512975.1 Sesamum indicum
GGCTCGTCCGTGCTTTTCGAGGCGCTGCCTGTGACTCAGCATGCGATAAGGGGGCGGAACTGCACACGAAAGTGTTCAGAGCATTGTCCGAGTGAGTAGGCAGCGCCTACCAAGCAAAGCTTTCTTGAAGAGGCTGGGCTGCTTCTTTTTGGGCGCCCGCCCTTTATTTATTTAGATGTTGAGGCAAGGCAAGCCCCAGGAAGGGCATTTGGCGAGGAGCATTGTTTTGAGGGAGGGAAAGCGTGGTTGACAAACCACTTCGAGGAGGCGATTGGACTGGAGTGCTTTCATCAAATGATGCATGTGGGCTGAGCCATTCCCATCCCAAGTGGTAGTCCCGCTGCGGCCTCTGACCGTCCGTCCCGTCTCATCTTTCTTTGGCTATACTTGAATGTAGCCAGCCATGTTAGCTTCACATGAGAGCCTTTTTTCTAAAGGCTAAAAAGGCACTCATCAGTCAGCTCGGCCGCTTTCCTATTTCGCTTTTCCGCCTATTAATAGAATAGTTTAGAATAGGTCCCGAACGGCCCGCCTTTCTTCATCTAT
>NW_011631243.1:0-546 GCF_000512975.1 Sesamum indicum
TGACTTTATGTGGGAACGTCGATCTCTAAAGATTCCATTTCTAGCGTGGATAGATAAGCCCGAAGCTAGTCTTTTTCGTTGTGATGGATTGGATTCTGCAAGAAAGGCTATTATTGCCCGCTCCGCTACTAAACTCACTTGGAGAAAGCAACTGGGTCCCCCGAAGGGGCAGGACATAAACTCATTTTTTTTTCCGCGACAACTAGTCGAGAAAAAAGGGAAGAAAGCCTAAGCGAGACAAGAAGGAATGTTGGAGCTATTCCCTTAGTGGCAGTAGCATCTTTCTTTCGAACATTCGGGCATTGTAGGCTCTCCTCCAACTATTAGTTGGACTGGGAAAGAAAGACTCACATTCCCGGATAACCAGACAGTCTCGGAAGATATCAACCATGGAAGGTCTCCTGTAAGCCAGAAGGTGCTACTAAGTGGTCTAACTCGAATCTCTTCCTTGAATGGTTAAATGGGACAGCTTTCATCTAATGCCTTTGTTCGGACCGGACTCTTGACTTGTCAACTTCAGCCAATTTCAGGTGCTAGAAAAAAAAA
>NW_011631244.1:0-545 GCF_000512975.1 Sesamum indicum
GTGTAATTTTATGAATATGTATAAGTTGTGTTATTTTATGTAATTTGTGTTAAATTAAGACTATTTCTAAAAAAATTTCTGAACTTTTATAAATTTATGTTTCTACAATTTTTGAATTTTTTGTCAATATATTTCTGAAATGTTTTCTAATATATATTTATATATTTTCTAAAATTTATTTTAATTTTTCTGTAATCATATGAATATTGGGATATAATTTTGGAAAATATGTATAATTTTTATGTAATTTTATGAATATGTGCAATTTGTGTAATTTTATGTAATTTGTGTTAATTTTATGAACATGTGCAAGTTGTGTTATTTTATGTAATTTGTGTTAATTTAAGAAAATGTGTGTAAGTTCTAAAAAATTTTCATTAGTTTGTGTAATTTTATGTAATTTGGTTTAATTTATTATAATATTTTTTAATATATTAGCAAAAATAAAATTTAATTCATAATATAATACATTTATTAATATTTATTACTTTTCAAATCCTACCTTGATGATTGGGTAGCGAGGCTCGAGGAGTGGATGCGGCGAA
>NW_011631245.1:0-545 GCF_000512975.1 Sesamum indicum
ATGACTCTAGATTATGTTCATTTTATCCCCAATTATTATTTTCATCACTATTTAATGACTTAAACGCTAGTGTACTGACGCGTTTTTTGCAAATTCCCGTTTTAAGACTTGTGAAGGCTCATGCCTAAGAGATCCCAAGTTGACTTATCCAAACAAATGACTTTTGACTTGCATTAGAGTATTTCTTAATATTGGTAATAGAGAATATTTTTCAATATTTTCTATAACTGGCAATTTTTATAATTTACCCACATGTCTCATACAATTGGAACCATATAATCAATTTTCCTTAAATTTTATTCCACTCTATATACAATAATTAAGAGGGGATCTGGATAAATTTAAAACCAACTTAAACTATTGTATAAAATTTCATAACGTGACTAGTAAAACTTTTAATTAGAGCTGAACTTATATACTTGCCAATCATACTAATAACAAAATCAAAATAATTAAAACTTTAAAAATTTCATAATTTTATTTTTATCCCAATAGTACAAGAATTTTATTAGAACAAAATTTTCATTTTTATAATTATAAACTGA
>NW_011631246.1:0-545 GCF_000512975.1 Sesamum indicum
TTAAGTGTTTGGAGATTTTGCATGCATTGCCAATAATTCATGGCGAGAAAGATCGCATTATTTGGCGATTCGAGACGGGAGGACCCACAGTTGCATCTCTTTACAGGCTATTGGACCCACCGTGACCCAAGGCAGGTTGGTCTTCACTATTCTCGGGTTTTCTGAATATCCCCAGGCATAATTTCATCCTATGACTTGCGATTTTTTGGAAAAACTATCCACAGCTGATAAACCATGGCTATCATACTTAGACGCCTATATATCATGTGATTGGGCGCAATAGAGACATATACTCATCTATTCTTTCGATGTTGTTATACCAGAAGATGCCTGACAGCGATTCGACAGCTTGTTCAATTTGAATGGCCTAATAGAGAATGGCCACGGGATGTTGAGTGGGCTGCAAGGAAATGGAGAGGAAAACATATCATTAACTTGACTTATCGTGTACTCCTTGCTGCTTGCATTTACCTCATTTGGAGGGAACGGAATTCAGATGCTTTGAGCATACGGAGCGACTACCGAGCATCATAACCACCATTATT
>NW_011631247.1:0-544 GCF_000512975.1 Sesamum indicum
AAAAAAAAAAATCAAGTAACAAGAAAAGAAATCATCTGAAAAACACCAGTCCCCGGCAACAACGCCAAAATTTGGTGGTTGTCGAGATCACCAAAATAATTCGTACAACTCTTGTGAAAGTGGGAGTAGGGTCGATTCCACAGGGACTAGTATAAGTTGATTTTTTGAAGAAAAAGAAAATAATGGGCGGATATTGATGATAAAAAGAAATAATTAAAAACTAAATAAGCTAGAAAATAATTGAAATTACCTGGCGAAGATAGGAGAGAGAGATTTTTCGGTTAAAGCTAGGATCATGCTTGATTCTTCCGAGTTGATCATTGATGCAAAAATACACATGTATAAACAAATAAATCAGTTATAGTGTTGGTACGACCTAACACCTTACCCTTTCTTACTTTTTCGTCAGCCAATATACAACCGTTGGTTAGATCCCTAATTAGCAGACAACCCTGAAAATGTCTACAAGATTTAATTTATTAACAGCATTAAGAATTAGAAAGGCCTGATTCTAATCGACAAATTCCAACGAGGATAATTCGTT
>NW_011631248.1:0-544 GCF_000512975.1 Sesamum indicum
CATAAATCATAAATCAAAAGTTATCTCTTTAATTTGATTTATTTCGAATCTCCTTCATTTGGTTTGTTCACGCAATGCTTCAACGTAGAGGCCCTCTAAAGTTACGTCCATACCACACCAGAATTGGGATCCCTCAACTCAATTTGCTAGAAAAGAAATTGGAAAAAAAAACAATAAGTGTGTATTGGAGAGGGGCGGCCCAGTGGATGTATTAGAATGTGTCTAGGTTCATCCTATCATCCATAAGGTAATAAAATCCTTTTTGAAGATTTTCCACCAACCTAGTTATGGGCTTTGCATTGCCCGATTTTATTAAATAAAATACAAGGCCCAATAATTTTAATTCAATCCAATTTAATTAAAGCCAACTTAATTAATTCCATCATATATTTAATCCGATTAAATATATGAGTCCAATAAACTTTTATTAATTAATAAGTCTAACTTATTAAATAATAAGGCCAAGCCCAATGTAAATTAATCTTATTAATTTATTCTTGGGCTCCTCCATCCAATGGACCCCTCTCATTAATAAGTAATTCAA
>NW_011631249.1:0-544 GCF_000512975.1 Sesamum indicum
ATAAATTGACTTATGATGCGAAATAAGTGGTCTTGGAGGAAGAGCATTGATTAAGGGAGAAGCTCTGATTGCTGTTCTTATGTTGAACAAGTCGTTTTTTCTTAGGACCGGGACAGAGAACACCTCCAAGCAGCCTTTCTCTTATATAAATATAAGATAAGAGAAACCAATGTTAGATGTAACACTAACCCAATCTGGAAACTGGAGGGGATAGACCTCCTACCGCAGGAAAGGCACAAGGGAATTCAATCCTCAAAAACTGAAAATGAACCTCCAACCTCAGGGAAAGAAAGTTCGTAGAAAGGTCCATGATCTTTGGTTTTCTCAGCTTTTGTCGGCTAAGCTTACTTTACTAATAGGGGTTCCGGTCTCTGTAAACTGGTCTCAACCTATCAGAGCCTTCACCTTCCAATATTACCAACTGCTGTTATTCTGCTAAAGCCAGGAGAGCGTCTAATCAGTCCCCGCCCACCCTTATTTGGTTTGGTTCGGATTGAATTAAGATGGGCCTTTCGTAGAGTCTATCTCAGGTTGAATAGATGCC
>NW_011631250.1:0-544 GCF_000512975.1 Sesamum indicum
TTAAAATAGTGGGAGGCAAATTAGACTCGAAATCCGATTTATACAGGTTCATTATGGAATAATCCTAACATGACTAGTAATTGAAACTTTAACTGATCATATCTAAAGTTTTCCAAAGGACAATCAAAAAACTCCAATTATCTGAAAGGTGGGAGTTTCTAAAACCGGACAAGGAGAAGTGATGTAGAACATCGACCGGATAAATGGCTTGGAGCCATAAAATCCATGGAGTTCAAACTGGGTTTGAACCTCCCACATACTTATTTTGACAAAATCATGAGGTACATGACTTAGTTAAAAACAAGGTAGAAGGTCAATGGGAGCTCCATTGTGTTCCAAGTGTTGTAGATGTTAAAACGTCTTTGATTATTTAGAATGATAGAAAGATGTTGTGGAAGTGTAAAATACGAACATGTTCATAACATTCTCCATAATAGGAATTGAATTCTTATCTAGGGATAAGCCGTCCAAAGTTCAGCCGTGATAGACTGATGAGGAGCTTAGATGTTTGACATCCCCTACGTCTTTGCTGTAGGCAGCATGG
>NW_011631251.1:0-544 GCF_000512975.1 Sesamum indicum
AAGAAAATTTGAATTTTTCTGTAAATACTTGGTTTTTAATATTTTAGTTTAATGTGTGGAATCAAAAAAATAATTTAAGCACTGTACCAACAACTTTCGGCCGGCGCTACACAGCTGCACATTCGCACAGGTAGGCTAAAATTAAATTGCTTTCTTAATATGGTTTATTTTTGTGCATTGGATGCACACATTTTTATCATCCTTTCGATTGTAATTTTAAACTTGTGTTTCTGTATATAATTATTTTTTGTGATGTTGGATATCATGATTTTTCTTATGCATGGAATGTATTATTTTATGTCAAGCATGTTTAATTGGGTTATTGTGCTAGTTGGATAAAAATGGACGATCATGGAGCCCTTGATCGTTTGAATGTATTTCTTTATTTAGTTTATATTGGGTGGGCCCATGTGACCTTTTATTATCTCCCTCATTCTCTCGTTCTTGCCTTGGAAATAAAGCTTGTTTTTCTGCCTATTATGTACTCTCCCTGACAGCTGATCAGGATATCCTTTTAAATTGTAATGAGACTAAAATATATTTT
>NW_011631252.1:0-543 GCF_000512975.1 Sesamum indicum
GAGCCCACTCTCTATGATTGACGAAAACTCAAACTAAAGGTATAAAAATGTTCTTCTTGAAGAGAGGATTCGAATGATACCATTGGCCGTTGAAAATTCGTCCGGACGGCGCCGGAAACTTATTTCTAAGTTTCCGGCGAAAAAGGGGCGAAAATCCCCACTTTTTTTTTAATTTTTTAATTATATTAGTTAAAGTTAATTTAGTTAATTAAGAATATTTTAAATAATTATAATAATTAAATTTTTGGATAATTAATAATAATTATAATAATAATTATTGTAATTAAATATATATTTTAATTAATTAAAACTATTAGTTGGATTTAATAATTAACAAATACAAAATTATTTGAATTTAAATATAATTTAATTTAATATTTTAATTTAAATTTAATATGGCAAAATTTAAAATATTTTTTAAGGTGAGAAATGGCAAAAATAATACATAAAACAAGCAAAAAACCCCTTTGTATGTTATATAGACCCATAGAGGGGTATTTTGGTCCAAAAAATTATTAAATATCAACCTAAATCGCAGAAAAA
>NW_011631253.1:0-543 GCF_000512975.1 Sesamum indicum
GAGAATGTTCAAAATTTAGCTGTTTTGCAAGGTTTTATTAGAGCAAGTTTGCTTTCCTATTATACAAACTTATAGTTATTATTATGCTCAGCAAATTTGCCAAGCAAATTCTTGGGTCAAGACCAATGTTTGGGTCTAGTTTCGTCGAATTCTCAAAACGTTCAAAATTTATTTGTTTTGCACGTTTTATTAGAGCAAGTTTGTTTTCCGGTTATACAAACTTGTAGTTATTATTACGCTTAGCAAATTTAACACACAAATTATTAGGTCTAGTCCAACGTTTAGGTCAAGTTTCCTAGAATTCTGAGGATTTTCAAAATTTAGCTGTTTTGCACGGTTTTATTAGAGCAACTTTGTTTTCCCTTTATACAAATTTATAGTTATTATTACGCTCAACAAATTTACAACACAAATTCTTGGGTCTAGTCCAACGTTGAGATCATGTTTCCTCGAATTCTGAGAATGTTCAAAGTTTAGCTGTTTTGCAAGGTTTTATTAGAGCAAGTTTGCTTTCCTTTTATATAAACTTGTAGTTATTATTAC
>NW_011631254.1:0-543 GCF_000512975.1 Sesamum indicum
TATAGTCATGGATGCGCCTAAATATTGGCTTCTTAAGTTAACAAATGGCCTGAGAAAATATAGTTGATATTACCTTGCCCACGTTCTTACTTCATGGTGATCTTAGGAATTAGGATGATGATCTCGGAGGATTTTCTAACTCATTTATGTCAAATTTTTTATTGCAGCTTGCTAGACGCTTTTGTCATTTAAATCAAAATTTTGTATAAGTTGTCTTAGAATCATTATTTTGGAAAGTGTAGAGGCACAATTATTAGTGGACAAATATCTCTAGGAACTTAAAAGGTATTTCGTTTTTAATTATCTTAAACTTACTTTTCAAGACAATGATGCCCCATATCTAAATTTACTTTTCAAGATAATGAGGCCTCATTTCTAAATTTACTCCAGGAACGCTTGGCGGTTGCTTTGAGTATGCTAAACACTTGCCTCACTTTACCATAAACCTCCTGTCCACCCCGCACCTGCTACCTTCGCCTCTCCACTTACTTACTCATACAGCAGCTTGCTGGGGCCTTAATTTCACCCAGTAGAAGTTTTTCC
>NW_011631255.1:0-543 GCF_000512975.1 Sesamum indicum
ATTTTCTAATTGACACCACTTAATAATTAAAATATTAAGTAATTTTATTAATATATTAAGAATATTAGTTACTTTGTTATATATTTAAATTAAAAAATTATCACACTAGTTAATTAATTTAAATTTAAAATTGAAGGATTAAATCTTAATTTGTATTTATAACTAATTTTTTATTAAAAAAGGTAGTGGAATTTTTTTTATATAATTTATACAAATTTCAATTTATACATTTAATTAAAAAATTATCAGATTGTATGTTAGTATTGATAACTAAATATTTACCAAAATAGAGGGGGTGTTTGAAGTATTTAAGAAAATCGATAATATAAATTCATAGGTTTTATTTATATTTTACTAATTTAAATTTAAATTAATTTATTAATTTCTTTTGTTGAATTTGTATATAGAATTTAACCTCTCAATAATTAAAATATTAAATTATTTATTGAATATATTATTAAAATTAGTGATCAGGCTATAAATTTAAATTAATAAATTATCATACTTGAATAAATTTTGTTTTAATTTTTAAAATTAGAAGAT
>NW_011631256.1:0-543 GCF_000512975.1 Sesamum indicum
ACATGCCCATAGACCACTTTGTAACCCATGTAGTTGGGTTGCGCATTGGATGGTAGCTATGAAGGCAACTTCTATGGGTTGGTCTGAAATGTTCTAAGTGGAAGACCTCGAATCTGGGCATTGAGAGTCCTAGTGAGACCTGCACTGAGTATTGCATTCATTGGATGAGTGTCGTGTTTCATCGGCGAGAGGCATTGGACGTCTATGAAATTTTAGTGGGTTAGTTGACAAGGTGGTCGGCTGACTAAACTAACACCGCAGGGATCGTCATATAGAAGCCTTAGATGCTTGGTCGGAATAACTTAAGTCCCTAGCTCCGATAGTACGGGAGTAGTCCTTAGAATTGAGAAATCACGGCAATCACGTGTATGCGATGATTGCATCTTGGATGAGTACATCCATACAAGGTATATATATGTATATTAGTTACTTGAAATAACTAATGAAAACATAACACAAAAATGATCCTTCCCTAGAAGCTTCTAATTCGGCCGCCTCTCTCACAAGCACACTTGGTGTGTTGTTTCTCCCTAATTTTCTTCT
>NW_011631257.1:0-543 GCF_000512975.1 Sesamum indicum
TGGGATTGAGAGAAACCTTCATGAGTTGATTAATATGTTGGTCCAGTACAAGACAACGGTTGAAAAATCTGCATCAGCCAGTACTAGTAGGAGAGGCTTCGATCTCGAAAGCAAAGGTCAAGGGTGCCAAATGGGGGAGAGAAAGAGTGATGAGACTTCTCCTACTGCTTCTAGCACTTCAAGTGATCCTTTTACGCTGTTAGGCGGGGGTAAAGGAAAAAGGAAGATTGTTTGTTAGTCAAGGATACCAAATGATGTTTGCATTTATTGCTGAGAGAAGGGCCATTCGAAGAGGGAGTGTCTTGAGCTTCTCTCTAATGAAGGTAAAATTTTTAATTAGGTATTAACACAATCACCATTCTACTCATGGTATTGCATACCACTGAATTGATAATCTATGAATGGTTTGCAGGTGATGATGAGGAATAAAAAAGTTGAAACAAGAAGGTCCTAAGGCTTACCGATAGAGGGACTATTATTGTAACGACTAGGGACTTAGTTAGGCTTAGTGGTGATCATGTTAGTATAGCGTTTATGTAACCT
>NW_011631258.1:0-542 GCF_000512975.1 Sesamum indicum
GGGAACTTAAGACCTTGGTAGCCCCCTGTTGCAAAGAACGCGATTTCCCGGGCTCCGGCTTAGGAACCGCCCTATGCACTACGCGGTGCGGCTTAACTATCCTCGCGCTATTAGGAGTCTGTCAGTGAAGGAGGGCTACTAGGCGCCCCGAGATGGATTTCCAAGAGGTCAGTCTCTGCCTAGGGAAGTGCAAGGTTTCCACAGCCTTGGCCTTCTTTCAGTAGTCTTGTCTTGGAATCAGAGACTGCCTTATTAGATGATCACGTAAAACCATGCCTGAGGAGAGCTCCAAAAATTCCTAAAGCCATATACGAACCGTATCCCAACATCCACCTGTGATGTTTCTGTGACCAGAGAATAAAATATCTAAGTTATTGTAGTCTTTTGAAGCTTGAGAAGTCCAAAAAGAGAGAACAGACGTGGTACTTTTCAATAAAAAAAGACTCATTTTGCTCTCGGCACACAAAAAAGATCTTGAAAAAAGGTGTTTTGAACGTGTTTTTTCATCTCAGTTTCTGGTCCGGTTGTAGCTGTTCCTGTTG
>NW_011631259.1:0-542 GCF_000512975.1 Sesamum indicum
ATAAATTTTGCTAAGCATAATAATAATTGCAGATTAACGTAAAAGAGAAACAAAGTTGTTCTTTTAACAAAACCGTATAAAATAGCTAAATTTTGAACGTTCTCATAATTCCACAAAACTTGACCCAAACGTAGGTCGAAGCCCGTGCATTTAAGTGGTCAATTTGCTAAGCGTAATAATAACTACAAGTTAGTGTAAAAGGGAAACAAAGTTACTTGTTTAATAAAACCATGCAAACCAGCTAAATTTTGAACGTTCTTAGAATTCCACGAAACTTGACCCAAACGTGGGTCTGAACCTATGCATTTGTGTAGTAAATTTTTCTAAGCGTAATAATAACTACAAGTCAGTGTAAAAGGCAAACAAAGTTATTTTTTTTAATAAAACCGTGCAAAAACAGCTAAATATTGAATGTTCTCAGAATTCCACGAAACTTGACCCAAACGTAGGTTTATACCCATGCATTTGTATGGTTAATTTTGCTAAGCGTAATTATAATTACAAGTTAGTGTAAAAGGGAAACAAAGTTGCTTTTACAAACC
>NW_011631260.1:0-542 GCF_000512975.1 Sesamum indicum
GAGCACCTAAAGCGCGGGACCAAAAGTGAGAATGACCCTATTTAGTGGGACCAAAAGTGAAATTTTGCCTTATAATTATGTCAAACCTCAGGATTGTCATTATAATTTATGTAAAAATTATCATTTTTTATTCTTTTTATTTTTTTAATATTTTAGTAACTGTAAATATTTCTCTACATTTGAAGATAACCTTAAAATTTTTATGAAATAAAAAAGAATTAATGAAAATGGAAAATACTTTTACCAGGTAAAAACCCTCTTCTCCACCGGTAAAAACTCCCCCTCTCCCACTCCAAAGTAAAGAGAAAGAAATACAGATGTCCTTCCCACCGGTGAAAACCCTCAAAATCACCTCCTCTTCCTCTTCCTATTCGCATTTTCAGCTTCTCCACTTCATTTTCGATTGTCTCCTTGCCCAAAATTTACAGAGAAAACCCTCAAAACCATCATATCTGCGAGAGGGAGTGAAGGGAAGGGGACCAATCTTTAGGGTTTTTGTAGCCACAATGACAGAGAGACGGTGGAGTGCCCGCAGGATGGCT
>NW_011631261.1:0-542 GCF_000512975.1 Sesamum indicum
TCAACAGAAACTACAGAAAAAGCTTATTGGTTGCATCAAGAAATCAAGTATCCTGGCAACAAGAGTTCACACGAAATGAGTATGCGTAAAGGGTAAAGAACAGAGAGATGCTCACCTTAAGACCACCCTTCTCATAGGAGTATTATACTTGATTTGTATGTTAACTGATGCTAATACTAACACTGCAACAATGCTTGAAACAAACCGGGAGTACCTCACCCACCTCAAGATTTGTTTGTACCACTAAGCACCAAAGCAAGCAAAATGGAAACAATATTAGAACCGGGGAAAGTACAGAGGTTTCTTTCCCCCACGAAAATGCAATAGGTCATGACCTTTAAAACCATCCAGCTCTATACATAATATTATGCTACGTTAAGAATGATTCCTGAATGGATGTTACAAATACTAAAGTTCTCCACAGAATGCAAGATGGATTATGAACACAAAACTTCGCACAAAAAATCACATTGTGCATATTTTTATTACTTTGTGTAACACATGGTCTTCTCACCAAGTGTAGCAAATGTAACTGAAAAAAA
>NW_011631262.1:0-542 GCF_000512975.1 Sesamum indicum
ATCTGGATTATTGACAGAAAATAATCCACACATTTTAGCTGCAATACGAATGACAGATAATCGTAATATTTCCTGTCATCTGCACAGGTGTTTGAGTTCATTAACAAGTCCACATCTGAAGGAATATGTTAGCATGAGAACTTGGTTCTGATACCTGGAAATACAAGTTCCTGTGATAAAATTCAGTTGGTGGCATAAGTGCATCAAGAAAGACATGTCTATCAATCTTCCAAACTCTTAAGTTGAAAAGCTCCGCCAACTCATCAAGTGCCTTGCGTGTGGATTTATCTGCAATAGGAGATTATGAACAATGCAAAGAAATGTTTTCAGTTTCGTTACAGGTTTGCAGTTGGTAACATCCTTCAACAACTATAGGAGAACAAGGGAGTAGTCTCATGCACATCTCTGTAGGAAAAGGTATTTTTCAGATCTATTAAATAATAAATTCATAACTAAAGAACACCAGTCTGGCAAAGGAACATATAGTTGAATCCTAGTTGTATTACATTATTAATTAAATGGACATCCACATTTGAGACAAA
>NW_011631263.1:0-542 GCF_000512975.1 Sesamum indicum
AGGGGAAGGAGCAACCCCAATAAATGCATTCCCAGCGATAGGGTATGTAGAAGTGTAAACTTTCATCGAAGGAGAAAGTGTGAGAGAATCGGCATCGAAGGTCTGAATCATAACTCCTAAACTCTCGCACAGTGCCACGAGGAAGGAAAGAACTCAAACAAGGAAGAGCAGAACTCAAGAACTCAGAAATCGGGGTTTGAATTCTCCTTCGGATCCTGCCATGGTGGAGACTCAATAATCTAGAGGGTTCCAAACCTTAACTCCCATTGCGCTTGTTGGCTGCGTGTTTGTAGACTCCCAAGGTTCAAGCAAAGAACTCCAAATCGTGAGTTAACGCAGAGGATGTATGAAATGAAATCCTCAGAGTCAGGTGTTCGGGTCAATAGTGTTGTTGTTCGGTATCACCTTCCCAAGATCATGCAGACATACTTGGAGATTCCTTTTAGAGCTTTCAACAAACACAAGGAAAAACAAGTAGCAGAATAAGCAGTTCCGAATTAGGAGTTTAGTTTAATCAATTTAGGTTTAGTCCTAGTCCTGGC
>NW_011631264.1:0-542 GCF_000512975.1 Sesamum indicum
TAGCTATATTTTTTAATTCAAATAAGCAAATGAAGTGAAGATCTCTTCGCATTAAAGAAAAATAATTAGAATGCAGCGTAAAAGTTTAATTAAATTATAAAATAAAATCGATATATAATGTGCACTAAAAATATATATGCGGGGTATTGGAATTTATATCTATATCTATATATATTATATTAGAATAAATATTATCAACATCACATATTAAATATGTCAAATGGATTGAAAATTATGACTTATGCTATTAATGCCTACTTACCAAATAGAGAATTTTTATAATTAATAAAAATTTAAAATTATAGAAAATTTATATTTGGTCACAATTGAGAAATTGGGGTCAAAACACTTCATTCATATATATATATATATATTAAGATATATTATATAATATATAATATATATAATTCAATAAATTTTAAAATAATATATAAATATTTATTTAATAATAAAATATTATTTTATAAGTAAATATATAATTGTATTAATATTTTTAATACAATATTTTTTTTAATTAAATTGATTTAAGAAAAAAAGCCGTC
>NW_011631265.1:0-541 GCF_000512975.1 Sesamum indicum
ACTCTTTCCTCCAGTCTAATGAAGGGCTAACGAGAAGATTGACTTTTCCTCTCCCTCTTGGTCGAGCTCAATTACATCGATCCTCTCACAAGTATATTGTAATAACCTCTCCTTATCCTTATTAGTCGAACTTTTCTTTTCCCTGTGTCCAAGTCGGGATTTGATCGAATCATGGAAGAGCTCCATTTTCAATCACGATTCTATAGCCAGGTTGGCTAAAGACAATTCTATTAGATCCATTTATTAAGTTTAAGAAAAAGGGCCCCTCAACAATTTCGTATAATATAAAGAGGAAGTTCTCGGCTGACCTATGAAAAAGCATGGATTTTTTCCTTTCATCACAAATAGTAACAGGTAAGTTCGCACGGAATCTCAAGTCGTGCACCTGGGGAGAGTCCTTTCTCTGTTCTCTCCGAATCCTAGTAATCCAGATCATCAATTCATGGGAAGTTGGCATGAGGACGCTCGTGTCTTTCTGTGCATCGGTGCCTGGTTTCAGGATTCTTGGTCTGCTCAATTCATCGATCTACGGCAGCAAGAG
>NW_011631266.1:0-541 GCF_000512975.1 Sesamum indicum
ATACTTTGTTCGACCATTTCCAGGTCTCACTCATTCTCTCTCACAGAGACACACTCTATGACAATATTTATATGCAGATGCGCTTAAATTTCATAATATGTTTTAACTCTACAGAGAAGCAGTTTGTGCTTCTTGGGAGCAATATCTTGGACTGGAACACGTTAACAATACCGCTAAAAGGCTCCTGCAGCAAATCAAGTAATCTATACCTTGTTTTATTTTCATTTTTTTTAATAAATTTGATTTTGTTGCTCGATGTTGATAATCTTGCCGAAAGTTTTGCAGAAAATCTAACACTATGTTTGGTTTCATTTTTAACTTGTTTTGATGTGTTTTGTGGAGATAGAGAGAGAAAAGCAAAGATAAATAAGTATGTGTTAGAGATAGTGTGTATGTTTGGATTTGCTTTTGGAGATAATATAAAATATGTATGGTATGTTTGGTGTTGTTTAGAAGAAAATAAAAACTATTATTCATTGTCAAATCATGTCTCTTTTATATATATTTATATATATGTATGAGTATGTATATAATTTTTTTA
>NW_011631267.1:0-541 GCF_000512975.1 Sesamum indicum
GTTTTATTAAAGTAAGTTTATTTCTCTTTTATACTAACTTGTAGTTATTATTACGCTTAGCAAATTTACCACACAAATTCTTGTGTCTAGACCAACATTTGAGTCAAGTTTCGTCAAATTCTGAGAACGTTCAAAATTTAGTTGTTTTGCACGGTTTATTAAAGCAAGTTTGTTTTTCTTTTATACAAACTTGTAGTTATTATTATTCTTAGCAAATTTACCACACAAATTCTTGGGTCAAGATCAACGTTTGGGACAAGTTTCGTCGAATTTTGAAAATGTTCAAAATTTAGCTGTTTTGCACGGTTATATTAAAGCAAAGTTTGTTTCCCTTTTATACAAACTTGTAGTTACTATACGCCTAGCAAATTTACCACACAAATTCTTAGGTCTAGACCAAAGTTTGGGACAAGTTTGGATGAATTTTGAGAACGTTCAAAATATAGCTGTTTTGCAAGGTTTTATTAAAGCAATGTTTGTTTCCATTTTATACAAACTTGTAGTTATTATACGGTTAGCAAATTTACCATACAAATTCTTG
>NW_011631268.1:0-541 GCF_000512975.1 Sesamum indicum
TGGAGGATCTAGGTGTAGTTCGATATGCCCACAAGACTCCGGGTAATTCATCTAACCATGATCCTTTTGAACTTAATCTTGTTTTTAAATGCTGAAGGATGGTCCTGTTAACAACCTCGACCTGTCCATTCGACTGTGGATGCCCTACTCGGTGAAGTGTTGCTGAATTTTTAACTCCTTACACCAATTTGTGATCTTCTTTCCTTGGAATTGAGTACCATTGTCCGAGATCAAGATCCTGGGGACCCCAAACCGACATATGATGTTTTTCCATATAAATTCGATCATATTGCCCTCCGTCACCTTAGCTACAGCCTCCGCTTCTACCCATTTAGAAAAATATTCTACAGCTACTACAATAAATTTCTTTTGAGATTGCGCGGTGGGAAAAGGTCCTAAGATGTCTATCCCCCATTGATCAAAGGGACAGGCGATCTTAACCGGTTCCATTTGGGTCGCTGGTGTATGAATTTGCGCTGCAAACTTCTGACAAGCCTCGCATCTCTTGACCAACTCTTTTGTATCTTTCACTAAGGTCGGC
>NW_011631269.1:0-541 GCF_000512975.1 Sesamum indicum
AATCCCTGGGAACAAGGTACTACATGGTTGATCATAACTAACAGCAACAATCAAGAAAAGCAAGTTTTTTGCATAAACACAACCTCTATGAAATGCCTTATTTTCAAACATAATAGTAAACCTCTCATCTTTGAGAACTTCACTCGTGAGACCTTTCTTTTTCTTTGATGGTTTCTGAACATCTGCATCATCAGCTCCCTGATTCTCATTCAGCTCTTCCTCCTCCTCAAGAAGTCGGGCTGCCAGAGCCCGATTAACTTTCGACAGCTTCCTCTTAATATGCAAGATGAAAGAGAAATGAAATTGAATTCTGAACACTTGATAGGAAGAATGATATGAGTTCCAAAATTTAAGTTTGAGTCATAAGGCAATTGAAATTACATAAATATTTACATATATGTATATACACAAAATATTTACTACGTCATAAACTTTATTCAAGTTAAGGTGCAGCGTACAAAGGAGGGAGGGCTTATAGTAAGTTTATCGATTTTGATCAATAACTAAATCAACTAGCATTACCATCTTGTTCTTCTGAAGG
>NW_011631270.1:0-541 GCF_000512975.1 Sesamum indicum
ACGCAAGCTTACCTCATGGCTGCCCAAGTCCTCGAGGTGTCGACCCATCCTGGCGGTGGATATGACGATATTAGGCTCGCTCAGCAGCCAGTCGATGGTCTCTTTGGTAACAGATTTCATGCCTGGGACGAGAGCAGTGAACATCACGTAAATGCAGCTCGTAATCACTGAGTTCTTGAAATACTCTTCAAATGTAGGCATCTCTCGCTCCATTACCCACTTTAGCTCTTGGTTGTAAGCCCTGCCCAGTTGTTTCACCTGACATGCATGATCCATCATCCACACAGCCAGTTTATGTATTATAAGCTCTTATATCTTCAAAAACATTTTGGATTTTTTATTTAAAAATATTTTTTTAAAGTATTTGAATAAAATAAGATCATGAAACTTATAAAGACGTTAATTTAATGAATGAGGATTTTGTAATTAAATAATTATATCTACATTTCCCGACTTTTGGTTTATTTACACAAACTACCATAACTTTCGAAAAATTACACTTACACTCCCCAAGAAACGTTGACTTAGTTAGAAAAACTAC
>NW_011631271.1:0-540 GCF_000512975.1 Sesamum indicum
CTCCGGCATACTGATGAGCGCAAATGCAATTGCCAACCTTTCACTGTGATATTTAAGTGATTCTGCTTTCATCTCATCATTCACATTTTGAAGGGCACAACTTAAGTGAGGCTTGTAGCCTTCCTCTTCCATTCGCTTCCCCAAAGTGTCAATCTTTTTTCTTATCTCATCATTCAGTGGATGTGTCCTGTCATTGGCAGTGAAGACATGAACTTTACGTCCAACTTCTACCCAACTATAAGCAGGCACTTTACGAACTCCGCGTTCTCTCATCGCCTTCTTTACCTTTGCCATATGTTCCCAGTCCCCTGCCTCTGCATAAATATTAGACATAGTAACATAGGCAGCACCATCTCTAAGCATGTCGAGGTTAAAAAGTGCATCAGCAGCTCTCTTAGCAAACTCTTGATTCTTATGGATCCTGCATGAGTTTAGAATTGATGACCACATGATTTCATCTGGCTCAACTGGCATTTGAGCCATCCATGCCTCTGCTTCCTTGAATCGTCCCCTTCTGCAGAGCACATCAACCAAAGATGC
>NW_011631272.1:0-540 GCF_000512975.1 Sesamum indicum
TCGTGAGATAGGGAAACAACGACCGTGTTCCTTTGTTCATAACAATAATGCAGCTTGCCTTCTAATCCAAATGTGCCACGACTCGCTATACCATATTTGGGTAGTGGTGAAAGGACAGTCGAAACTGCGAGTGGATCGGCCCCGGAACGCGCAAGTGGAAATGGTTAAAATAAATTGCGTAACTAAAACGAAATCACAATGAGACCATAATTCCAAGGGGTGTACCCTTGGAGTTGCAGGGAGTTCGATGTAGTTAATAAAATAAACGATAATATTAAAATGAACAGAGCTATTGGTTGAATGAAAATGTGAGGTACATAAATGTAAATCATGAATAACCTTTCATTTGTTTATGTTGAACCTAGTTCGTTTAATCCGTTCACGCAAGGCTTCAGCGTAGAAACCTTCTAAAGCTTCGCCCACACCACACCGGAACTTGAGATTCCTCAACTTAATTTGCTGGAAAAGGATTGACGAGAAAAAATACACCAAGTGTGTACAAGAGGGGGTTAGGCCGAGAGGTGGAATTGGAGAGAAGGA
>NW_011631273.1:0-540 GCF_000512975.1 Sesamum indicum
AAGCCATTAAGCCAGTGTAGAACATGGGCTGCTGGACAGAGTGCTTCCCGATGAGATCCTTTGAGACTGAATGCTTTGAGTTGGGTTCCTTTCAAAAGAAAGATCGGGAAATAGCTAAATTAACCCTCAACTTGCTTTCGTTTTTGCTTAATGGTATATAGGTTCACCTGGTCGAATCTTTTATCTTCCTGACCCCGACCCTGAAGTAAGGTCGGTACTAGGAATCTTTCAATATCCATCCGGGGATAAAGAAAGAATCAATGCGGCGAGCAGTCCACTGATTATTATAGTATCGGGACTGCCTTCCCTAATCGAATGTGAGGCCTAGGGATCCCTACAGCTAGTAGTCAGAGTCTCCCCTGCTATGTCTGTAGCAAAGTCCAGCGCTTTCCTTGCTATTTCCCTGTTTTCTCTAATCTACGGGGATCGCTCTAAATAGCTTTTGTAAAAAATAGTTACATCCACCCCCGATGCTTCCTCTTCTCGAATGAAAGCTTCTTCACCTCTGCTCTGAAACTAGGGCATTCCTCCGTAGGGCAA
>NW_011631274.1:0-540 GCF_000512975.1 Sesamum indicum
CCCGCCTTTCCGATAGGTGAAGAGTCTTATACTTCACCACTTTCAACATTACAGAATTAAAGTAACGTAAGGAGCGGGTATAGTAGGGCACTGCTACCGTGGATAGGTTATTCAACCTTAACTTAGCTCAATTACATCGACCCTCTCTTGCCCAAAGAAGGAAGAGCTGGAAGGGAACTCTTCAACTCTTAGACGCGCTTCTCTCCTTTTGAAACTGCCTTTGCCGCTTATGCCTTCTTATCCCCCTCACCCGGGGGGAACTCAGTCTAGTCCAATCGAAGATCTTCACTTCCCCTAAGTCAAAGGGAATCGCATCTCAAACTCCAAAGAGCCGCAAATCAGTCTGTGGCTCGATATGATACCACTTCAAATAGAAGAAAGAGCGGCAACTACAACAGCTGATATTTAGGTTGATGGACAGGCTTTCCCCTAGCTACAGCTATCGGAACTACTGGCTTTAAGATGCCTTTGCCCATGGTTTTTAAAGACTGCTTCATCCCACCATCTTCATCCTATCTTCATGCCCGATAATCTCGGCTG
>NW_011631275.1:0-540 GCF_000512975.1 Sesamum indicum
CTCAATACACCCGAATTGATCTGGAACGAACGAAGTGTGGAGTCTGTGATACGGAAGTGTGGAAACCCGGCATCACACTTCACACTCTCTCCACCACTCGATGTGTTGTCGCCCTCGGCAAACACACGGATCCGCCTCTGCGGTAGACTACACTCAAACACTTGCGAACACACCATGGGCCGCCTGCCCAGCTGTCGGAACCACACCACTCGTGGACCGAAAAAGGGTTATCACTCAACCCCGCACCGAATGGAGTCACTGTTCTCAATCCGGTAGACGACCAAGTTTTTCCTAACTTGACCGCAAAATATGGGCCACCTGCCCGACTGTCGGCAGAACGCTACTCGCGACCCGAACAGCTTTTGAAAAAGGTTGCCACTCAACCCACCACGGAAATGAGACCGCATGTCCCAAATCTGGCTAACGACCAAGCTTTCCTAGCTTAACCGCAAAACATAATCTCGTTGCTTCGTCCCGAGCGCTTGACCGCAACTGCAAGGATAGGATCTCTGAATCCCCGTCCGGCAGCACCTCCAAACG
>NW_011631276.1:0-540 GCF_000512975.1 Sesamum indicum
GTCTCTTTCAAAAGAATTTCACTAAATGAGAATTCCATTATCATTTTTGGACATTTCAAGAACTCCCACTATATATGCACCACCTCGATCCCATCAAAGGGTTTGTCTCCATAACCAGTTTGGTTCTCCACCTCAAGTCTAATTTTGTCGAACTTCCTTTAGACTTGTGAAACCTCTACTGGTATTTACGTATTTAGTAACTTACAGATGTCTATTTTGGATTCCAATAGATCGTTTTTTACAAGCATTCTTTGTCCCACAAAGTGTTTTCATGGCTTGCTTCTTTCTCAGAAAGAGATTCATAAGTTAGTAAACTCTAATCATCTATTGTTAAACTTTTCGAATCTACCAACCTACTCATCCTAACTAGCGGGCTATGACCCTAGTTCATGCATGCCATTCTCTGTAAGTTATGTTCTTGACCATCCATTTAGTCATTTATTTTGAGCATCCATAATCCAATTATGTACTATGACAATTTAATAACTCAGCATACTTGAAAGAATCTTTTATTGATCAAGTTTGCAGTCTAATTTGTCC
>NW_011631277.1:0-539 GCF_000512975.1 Sesamum indicum
AAGTTTGTTTCCCTTTTATACTAAATTGTAGTTATTATTATGCTTAGCAAATTTACCACACAAATGCATGGGTCTGAACTTACGTTTGGGTCAAGTTTCGTGGAATTATGAGAATGTTTAAAATTTCGATGTTTTGCTTGATTTTATTAAATAAAGTTTGTTTTCCTTTCATTGTAACTTATAGTTATTATAACGCTTATCAAATTTACCACTCAAATGCATAAGTCTAGACCAACGTTTGGGTCAAGTTTCGTGCAATTATGAGAACGTTCAAAATTTAGATGTTTTGCACGGGTTTATTAAAGAAAGTTTGTTTCCCTTTCATCGTAACATGCAGTTATTATTACGCTTACCAAATTTACCATACAAATGCATGGGTCTAGACCTACGTTTGGGTCAAGTTTCGAGGAACTTTAAGAAAATATTCAAAATTTTGTTGTTTTCCACGATTTTATTAAAGAAAGTTTGTTTCCTATCATACTAACTTGCAGTTATTATTACGCTTAGCAAATTTACCACACAAATGCATGGGTCTAGAC
>NW_011631278.1:0-539 GCF_000512975.1 Sesamum indicum
TGTTGCAGGGTCTACTACCCGACGGTACCATAATTGCTGTAAAGCAGCTCTCCTCTAGCTCAAGACAAGGGATCCAAGAGTTTTTAAATGAGATTGGCTTGACCTCTTGCTTACAACACCCAAATCTTGTGAAGCTCTATGGATGCTGCATGGAAGGAGATCAATTGGTTATGGTATATGAGTATATGGAGAACAACAGCCTCGCCCATGTTTTGTTTGGTAAAATTTTGGCTTATTCTATAAATCTCTGTTGTCATATTATTTTCCTGCTGTATTTACTCAATGACGACATCTGGCTACTAGATCGTTCTTCAGATTCAAACAAAAGCCAATTGATGCTAGACTGGCCCACGAGGTTCCAGATTTGTATTGGAATTGCAAGAGGATTAGCTTTTCTCCATGAGGAATCAACATTGAAAATTGTTCATCGGGACATTAAGGCGACTAATGTGCTGCTAGATAAAGATCTTAATCCTAAAATATCAGATTTTGGATTGGCTAGGCTTAATGAAGATGAAAAGACACATATTAGCACGAGA
>NW_011631279.1:0-538 GCF_000512975.1 Sesamum indicum
GGAGCCATGTGTAGCCTGTGCGAAGGAAGCCTAGACTGGAGATGAATTACTACATTCAATCCTTGAAGATGGCACTTGGGTGGGATGGGATCGAATCCTTCCTAAAAGAAAGAATTGCCCTTCATCTCTTGAGCTCAGTAGGATATACTTGATCCAACTTTCAGTTAGCATTCAAATGCAACTATATGCTTTTAACATTTAGTTCAATGTAGGTGTAGGTAAGGATGTGCTCTAAGGGGGAAAAGGAATTTTCTATTCCCATCCCGAATCTACAACTCTTTACTCGTCTCATTCAGTTCTTTAGAAGAGCAGTAGTCACATCCTTTCTTCTATCTCCTCCTCGCTCCGAACCTTATTCAAAGCATCGAGCAAATAATAAACTAGTTGGCTCAGGAAGGAAGAAACGGCGGTATCTTATAGTTGAGAGAGGTTGCTTTTAGGAGCGCTCTTTTCATCCAACTAGAAATATCGTAAGAGAAGAAAGAGAATGTTACGCCCCTTCACTCCCATGCCTTTCTTGGTTGGACCAAGGCGATTT
>NW_011631280.1:0-538 GCF_000512975.1 Sesamum indicum
TTTTTAAATGAAGAAGATTTTTATTCTGCTTTTTGACTACCCCAACATAAAAGAATGAACCTGGTCTGTCTATTTGTACGCATTGTCTCCAACTCATCCAGGGGAAGGGGGTTTGCAAAGGATCGTGGCCCAAGGCCGAGTACGAAAGGGACTCGTTTATTTATGACCGGTAACCCGTCATCCTACGACAAACTAAACGAGACTTCTTTCTGAAGGGACTAGCTTTGCTTGCTAAAAACCCTGTGATAGTATGATTGGCTCTCGCTTTCCACAACATAAAGGCGGATAACCCTGCTATTCGGGGCTCGAAAGGAGGAGTAAGGCCAAGACTGGAACTAGGGACTTGCTCTAATCCTAAGGCTTGCCTGGTCTAACTAAGGACGTGACTGATACCGCTGCTTTGCTTTGGTATTTCGGTAAGGTAAGGTTAGTTGAGTCTAATGTTCAAAGAGTTCGCGGTATGCTTTTTTTTAGACCTTTTGAGGTAAACTTGGTCCTCTCTTTCCAGCCTTCTTTATCCTGGCGCAAAGCGCATGCG
>NW_011631281.1:0-538 GCF_000512975.1 Sesamum indicum
GTCAACTACTTAGTCTTCTGGACAAAGAGAAAGCACAACAACCTTGATCTGCGGCTTTGAACCGATTGGAGGGAGTTCTAACGATCGTAGCGTAGGCCAAGCTGGGAACTCAATGAGACTTTCCAGCTAGGGATGGTGGGTTTAGCCCCTATCTCTCCTCCTTAAGAGCCCTTAACGCATTCCATAACTGAATGAGCTTCCCCGGAGTCAAAGTCCGTGGACTACAACGCTCAGTTTTGAGCCTCGACCGGCACAGCAGGTCACGTTTCCATGTGAAATAGGCACTCCGTCCGTCAAAAGAGTTTACTACTCCGCTGATCAATCCAACGCAATAATCCCGACTAGGCATCAGGCTCGATTCGGGATTACTAATCACTAACAGAATCGGAAAGAAACTGAGTTTCCTTACTATTACTAAAAACAAAGAAAGTCGGGTAGAGCTTCTTTGAAAGGAAATGGGATTCGTATTCTTAACCTAAGGATACCGAAAGAAAGACAACAAGACTTTCCGCCTGAAAAGAAGAAGCTTGCTCTTCCG
>NW_011631282.1:0-538 GCF_000512975.1 Sesamum indicum
ATTTCTTGAAATACTTACCCAACATCCTGGCTTGGCCGAAAATGCCGCCTACGCTCCTCAAGAAGCATTTATCGACTTTGTAAATGCGAAAAGAGAGTCACTTGACCAAGAAGGAGGGGATGTATTAGTGAAGGATGGAAAAGAAAGAAAATTTTTAACTAGGCTTGGGCAGGATCTACGAAGACATGGACCAAACTCAGCCTATATAAAGAAAATACTCGGCTGCTGATACTATAAAATCCTTTCTGTTGAAGTCCTGTCCCAATGGTTTACTTCTTTTGTATTCTAGACGGGGGACACCGCATAGCGTATCAAGCTATTGCATTGTTTGCCCTAATGATGGCCTTTTTTATCTTATCTACTTCAAGCCTCATGAATCAGTTAGGTTGTAGTTTTCTTCTCATACAAAAGAAAAAGGAAGACTTTTTAAGTATAACCTGATCCCAATATGTATGATGGCAATTGAAGATTCCTACTTCAATTGAAGCATTGGATCTCCTGTCTCATCTCAATTAAGAGGGGTCATGGAAAGAACAGG
>NW_011631283.1:0-538 GCF_000512975.1 Sesamum indicum
TTATGTCATTTACAACCTTTTGGTGTGCTTGCGTTGATGTGTATTCTTATTTTTGTTTTCCAGATATGAAAAAGTATTTATTGAAATGAAGAGCAATAACAGGACATGGGAGAGTTCATTGTTTCTCTTATTTGGATTTAACGGAGAGGGGCGATTGAGGTGAGTTTTACAAAATACATGGTAGCTTTTAGCTTATTTTAAGAATAGGGGGCTTTTTTTTTGCAGAGTTTTTAAAACACAGTGGGCTTTTATATATTTTGTCCTTTAATATATCTCGTTAGCAAGAGTGGTCTTGGATTGATTTACGTTAGTAGAGGGGATATAGTGAGAGAAAATGAGTGGAGGATTCATGAAATCTGATAAATGCCTTAGGTGGTATGATCTGCTAACTAATTCTTGAGATGTTTTGTTGAATGATGCGCCTTTCTTGATCTGGCTTTTCAATTTCCTTGTCTGTGCGTCTTTTTTCTTTTTTTTTTTTTGTGTGTGTGAGTGTGTGTGTGGTGTGTGGGTGTGTGTGTGTGTTTGTGTGCGTGTG
>NW_011631284.1:0-537 GCF_000512975.1 Sesamum indicum
GATTATGTCTCATGACACAGTCACCGCTCACCATATCCAAGATGCAGTCTTCAGATGCACGTTACTGGCATGATTACTCAAGTCCGGGGACTAATCTCGTACTATCAGAACCAAAAAATCCCAGTCATACCGATGAAGCCTTAATAGTTTCCATATGACGATTCCCGCAAGTCAGTTCAGTCAGTGAACTATCTTTCCTACTAATCCACTAAAATAGCAAAGAAGACCTACGTCTCCTACCAACGAAACACGGCTGCAATACTTAGTGCAAGTCTCTATAGGACTTTTGATGCCATATTTTCAAGTTCGCCCCTTGGAACGTATCAGGCTGAGACCCTCATGAGTTGGTTTCATAGCTGCTAAATCTATGCATAGTCCAACTCCACGAGTTTCACCTTTGGATCTGTGGGCATTTGGTTGTGACATTGAAAACCCCGTTCAACATCAGTGGTAAAAAAAATAAAATACATTGCCAACTTGATGAACTCTTACCGTATTCATCAATCTAATATTATTCGATAAAGATTGGAGAATGAT
>NW_011631285.1:0-537 GCF_000512975.1 Sesamum indicum
TTCTTTTTCTTTTTGTCGTTTTCAGGCTGCCATTAAATTGAAGTTGAAGATGCCTCAACACAAGAGAAGAATTTTTCATCATGTGAGACATTTGCAGCGATCTAATGTAAAGATACTTGGTTGTAAAGTAGAATACTTTGTGCAAGGGAGCTTTGTATAATTTGTTGTAAATTATCCAAAGAAATGAAAATTTTCTTCCAATAGAAAGAAAAATTGTTGCAAAATTCCATATAAATCGTAATCAAGCCTGCGCAATACAACTCGTTGTATCTCAAAAGCTGATAATCAAATGTTAAAATTCACAAGTACCGACCTTTTGTCGTGAAGCACATAATAATTGAAACAACACTACTGAACAAGAACAATCAATTTCTGCACCTATGTATTAGCAAATTAATGTTATTATAGCGCTTAACAAATTAATTAACATTAAACGTGGGATTTTATTATTTATATATGCATTTAGTATTGATTGATTTTTATCATCTATTAATCTATTCTATTTATATATATATATATATATATATATTTGAAGGA
>NW_011631286.1:0-536 GCF_000512975.1 Sesamum indicum
CGTAATAATAAATACAAGTTAGTGTATAAGGAAAACGAACTTGCTTTAATAAAACTGTGCAAAACAGCTAAATTTTTTAATATTCTCCGAATTCCAAGAAATTAGACCCAAACGTAGGTCTAAATCATTGCATTTGTATGGTAAATTTGCTAAGCGTAATAATAACAACAAGTTAATGTAAAAAGAAAAAGAAATTGCTTTAATTAAAACGTGCAAAATAGCTAAATTTTGAACGTTCTTACAATTCGACGAAACTTGACCAAGCGGTGGTCTCCACCCATGGATTTGTGTTGTAAATTTGCAAAGCGTAATAATAACTACAAGTTAGTGTGAAAATAGAAACGAACATGCTTTAATAAACCGTGGAAAACAGCTAAATATTGAACGTTCATAGAATTCTACGAAACTTGACCGAAACGTTGGTCTAGACCCATGTGGTAAATTTTTGCTAAGCATAATATTAACTACAAGTGGCGCTGAGTTTATACTGGTGATGGGTGTCGAATCCACCAAAAATAATTCCTACGAACACTTTT
>NW_011631287.1:0-536 GCF_000512975.1 Sesamum indicum
GCAAGGCTTCAACGTAGAAACCCTATAAAGCTGCGTCCACACCATATTGGAATTTGGGATTTCTCAATTCAATTTGCTAGAAAAGAATTGAGGAGAAAAACACGTCAAGTGTGCACAAGAGCGGGTTCGGCCGAGTGGAGTAAATAGGGGAGAGAAAATTATTTTTTTGCTTTGTTATGTATTCATTGATTCCAAATAACTAATATACGTATATGTACCTTGTATGGATGCATTAAAATATGTCTAGGTTCATTTAATCATCCATAAGGTAGTAAAATCATTTATTTGAAATAAAGGATTACTAACATGGCACTTTCCAAAAGTGAATTTGTTAGTCAATTATTTCCACCAACTTAATTAATGGGCTTAGGCCGATTTTCATTAATTAAACTACCAAGCCCAATTAATTAAATTCAATTTAATTAAAGCCACATAATTAAGTCAATCATATATTTAATCAAATTGAATACATGAGTCCAATAAACCTTTATTAAATAATAAGTCGAACTTATTAAATAATAAGGTCAAGCCCAATA
>NW_011631288.1:0-536 GCF_000512975.1 Sesamum indicum
GTGCCGTGTACAAATATAAGATTTGGCAATCATTTAAACTTATTCTAAATAATTTCAACACTTTCTCGACCCTATTTAAATTTTAAATACAGAATCTTAATATAAATATTCATTATTCAGTATCTTATTTGTAGCACTAGAATTTATATTGGAGAAATATCATAACTAAATTCATTATTTCATACCATGGGAACACAATATTTTGTATACTATTACAACCTATTGTCCGAATGCTCGTGACTGCCATAGGATGCTTAGAAAAAGTTCTGCACTAAATTTCGGAGTATTAACTGCATCCATAAATGATATTTATGACCGTCAAGGGTTCTCAAAATCTAATATGGGGAAAAGCTTTATTAGGACAATTTGAATTTATATCTTTTTCTTTTAGACATTTTGAATTGTCATGATTTTTGTGCTTCCGATGCATGTATATCGTGATTCTTTTTGTCCTTATCTTTTCTTTTCGTGGAAAATTACTCATCCAGTTGTCTATAAAGCAATATTCATACTCAAACTGAGAATGTTACAGCTCT
>NW_011631289.1:0-536 GCF_000512975.1 Sesamum indicum
TGAACCCTCGCATTCCATTAACACCTCCACCTCTCCGCTCATAAACAGGCTCTTCTGATCCAAGAAGGTCATACTTTTTCCGACTCTCTTCATCACTCAAACATTGAAATGCCTTTGATACCATCTTAAATGCCTCCTCAGCCCCTGGGGCCTGGTTCTTATCTGGATGGACCTTCAAAGACAACTTCCTATATGCCTTGCGAACATCTTCAGCAGTACAACTCTTCTCCAAACCCAATATCTCATAATAGTCTTTCTTCCTCTTAATCTCCCGGACCACAGTGACCTGCTCCTCTGTGTAGGTAGCTGATGTGGTGGATGAGGAGGATGAAGATGGACCAGCCGGAACCCTGCGGCGAGGGCCATTTTGGGAGGGCTTCGAAGGATTTTCATTGGTGGATTCATCAGTTTTCTTGTCTTCTGGTTGCGAAGCATTTAGATTCAACAAAAGATCATCAATTTCAATAGATGGGTCTAATCTACGAGCTTTATTGAGAAATTTCAGGGCACGGGTTCTGTCGCCAGATTCAATCGAA
>NW_011631290.1:0-536 GCF_000512975.1 Sesamum indicum
GTAATTTATTATTATTCTTTCTGCAATAATCCTTTTCAGAATTGAGCTTGCTTCATTCATGACAAGAAACCATACATGTTATAACATTATATGTACGTACAAACATTAAGGTTGTGAAAGAAGCATTGCTGAGAACAGTGAAGGAGGCGACGGGGGAGAAATGGAGTGAGGAGATGAATGGTGCGTGGGCAGAAGCCTATGATCAGCTAGCAACTGCCATCAAGAATGAGATGCATGCAGAGGCAGCTACTGCTGCTGCCATCAACTCCTCATAGTTCTCGATTTTATGATCCGCAGTGGACTGCTGGATGTGGTCGTCGTTTGTGATTTCATCTCATTTTATCTTGTCTCGATGAAGAAAAAATAAGATAAAATGGGTTTGGTAGGGATGTAATACTTCGAATATGTGCTTGAATGTGAGATAAAAGTGCAATAATGATATTTGGATCAAACAATTTTTCAGATGAAAAATTTGTTTGGATGTGGAATATTTTTAAAGGCCAAAATACTTTTTTAGTCCCATAAAATAAGGACAG
>NW_011631291.1:0-536 GCF_000512975.1 Sesamum indicum
TTACAAGCGTTTCAAGCATAAAACTTTTTTAAGTTATGAATATTCCATGGTCGCGGCAAGTTCCTTCCTTCAAAATCTTGGAGTATGTATGTCCCTTTCTTCCGGATTTCCACAACTTTATACGGGCCGTCCCAAGTCGGATCGAGTTTTCCCACATGCTTAGATACTTCCACTTTCTTTAGCACCAAGTCTCCGACCTGGAATTGTCGTGGTCGCACTCGACGATTATAACTCCGGGTCATCATGCTTTTGTAGCGCAATATTTTTGCGTAAGCGCGATCCCTTCCTTCTTCAATCACAGTCAGATCAAAGGCCCGTTCTCGGGCGTTCTCTTCTTCTGTGTATTGAGTGACCCGAGCAGTTTCTTCTCCAATTTCTGCAGGAATAATTGCTTCACTCCCATATACTAAACAAAACGGGGTCTCTCCGGTCGCCGTTCGCGGGGTCGTCCGATATGCCCAGAGAACCCCAGGCAATTCTTCGACCCATCCCCCTTTCGCTCCTTCCAACCTGGTCTTTAAGTGTTGCAACAGGGT
>NW_011631292.1:0-536 GCF_000512975.1 Sesamum indicum
ATTTTTCATTAAATAGAAAGCTTTTACAATAATATTAAAGTTCGAAATCGTTAAGTTTAATAATGAATATGATCATTTTATTTATAAAATACTTATTAAATTTTAAAATTATATTTGAAATACTATATATTTTTACTTAATTAAATTATTAAATAACATAATTATTTTAACAAGGTAATAAAAGAAATTAAGAAAGAAACTTAATTGCTGCAACTTAACCTATTGTAGTAAAAAATTGTGAGTCTAATCCTCATTGTTCTTGCTTTGAGAGGTTCCCACACAGTCAATAAAGCATTAAAAATTGCCATAGGAACTTAATTTATTAGGAACCACTCCACAATATCTGCATTGCATAAGCCCATGCTCCAATTTATTTTTACAATAAAAAAAAGACACCTTTGTCACTCCTTTGTACATTTTAATCTCTTGATATGAATCAATAATTTGCTTTAGAGTCATTAATCAGTAGAAGTTAACTTTCAGTAGCCTTTAGCTATATAACCAAATTCTGTTAAACCCACTAATCGAAAGAGAGA
>NW_011631293.1:0-536 GCF_000512975.1 Sesamum indicum
GCTAGTAATATTTTTATGTCATTTTTACTTTATATTCATGTGTAATACATTTGATTCTACTTAAATGTATACGTTGAATGTTATGCTAAAATTGCATGTTAACTTGTTGTAGCTTAATAGCCAATCTCACAAAATTGGATTTCAGTACTCTTGATTCTCTTGAAACAAACTATCTATTGTGGGTCTTGATGCCGAATTGCATTTCGCAAGTAGCAAATTGGGAGAAACAATAATATAAAATACTAATGCTTCCGAGCAAAACTGTGCTAAAGAGATAATTTTGTTTTGTCATCATCTCCATGAAGACTGAAGTCTCAATATTTTAAGTGTAAAAAGTCCTTTTTAACTCTAGAAGAGTTAAAAGGATCGATTTTAAACATAAAAAAATATAATATTACCACCTGCGATATATGGGTGGATACAATTGCGATTGGAAGATTTTAAGTCAATTGCTGAATATAATTATGAGATGTTTCAAATTGTATCAAAACTGAGATTACGTGGAGATGATGTGACAATGAACAAATGTTAGAAAA
>NW_011631294.1:0-536 GCF_000512975.1 Sesamum indicum
TGTTGGTTTTGACTAGGTTTATTAGCCCTAAGATCCATTTCCTTACTCTTAAGTCCATTAACTACAATTTCAATATTAACACTATCTCTACCATACTTAATAGCAGCCTTCACATCAGAGTAAGTTTCAGGTATAGCATTAAGCAAAACAATGGGAGAATATTCATCAATGTTTTTGTCACCAGTGAGTTTAATGTCCTGTATCAGCTTTGTAAATTCATCCAAGTTTTCATCAATATTCTTAGACAAGTCAAGTTTATATCTGAAAAACTTTTCCAATAAAAACAGTTTACTAGGCAGGGAGGTTTCAGTATAAAGCTCTTCAAGTTTTTCCCACAATTATTTAGAAGAATTTTGTTTACCAACTTTTCTCAAAACAGTATTAAACAAGTTTAAAATGATGGATGAATAAGCATACTCGTCATTTTCTATTTTTTCTCTTCAGAAATATTTTCCAAATATTTTTCGTCAATAGCCCTTAAAAACTTTTTGCTGAATCAAAATGCCTTTCTTTTTCTATTGCCAGATTCAGAAATC
>NW_011631295.1:0-536 GCF_000512975.1 Sesamum indicum
GATATAACCAAGCTCGTCTACCACCCCGGTGTGCTTTAAAAGTGGATATTCGAAAGGCATATGACACGGTAGAATGGGATTTCATGATTGCTGTGATGGAGCTATTTGGGTTCCCTTCTACTTTCCTGAAGTGGATTGAAGCGTGTGTTACTACACCCTCATTTTCTGTTGTGCTGAATGGGAAACCTCATGGTTTCTTCAAGGGAGCCAGAGGGCGTCGGTAGGGTGACCCTCTTTCACCATACCTGTTTGTGCTTGTGATGGAAGTCCTACATTTGGGTTTCCTACAGTTGATTGATCATAATGAAGTATTTTCTTTCCATTGGAAGTGTGACACAACCAGGGTTTTTCAGTTGGGATTTGCGGATGATTTGTTGCTATTATGTCGGGCTGATATGGATTCTATCAGAGTCTTTAAGACAGGATTAAATCGATTTGCTGATTGGTCGGGGCTCAGGCTTAACTTGCAGAAATGCCACCTTATTATCTCATATTCAGCACAAGGACTACGTGAGGAGATGCTGGCAGAGTTCGGA
>NW_011631296.1:0-535 GCF_000512975.1 Sesamum indicum
GAAAATGCCGGAGCCACCTAAAAATGCTTGGTGGAAAAAATATTCTGCCCCTAACTTGAAAGGAACATGGAAATCTACGTAGACGACATGCTTTTAAAGAGCAGAGAAACACAAGACCATGTAGTGGACCTAGAGGAAATATTGAAAGCATTGATTGAAACTCAATTCTGGAAAATGTGCATTTAGAGTGAAGAGATGACGTTTCTTGGGATTCATGGTTACCTAGAGAGGAATGGAAGCCAACCTCATCAAGATCAAGGCAATTTTAGATATAAAAGCCCCTCCAACATCAATAAAGTGCAAAGGTTGATAGGAATGATAGCATCACCATGCCAATTCATCTCTACATAAGCATAAAAAAGCCTGCCCTTCTTCAAAACACTTCGAAAAGCGAAAGACTTGAAGTGGGATGATTCCTGCCAAAATTTAGATTCAAGGCCTCGAACAATGAGGTTGAATACAAAGCATTGTTGACGAGACTTAAGGCCCGAGCATCCCGTCTCCTGTTGTAGGGAGGGGTCCTCTATAAGAAGTC
>NW_011631297.1:0-535 GCF_000512975.1 Sesamum indicum
GTCTTGATAGGGTAGAAATGTCCTTTTGATAGTATTCGGACATTCCACATATGCCTCAATAAAGCCAAACAAGCTATCATCTAAGTCCTTACCAACCAGATTACCATGCCAGACTGGCTTACCACCAGGTAACTCCTCGTTCCTTCATTACAAAGGGATAGAGAGAGTTAACATCGTAGTAGTAGAGGTCCTCGCCATAAGGTATGTATGTATCTGTATGACCTCCGTAGTATGCCCGCCTTAGAAAGCTGTCTTCATTCTTATTTGGGATGTAGATAGGCCAGTTCTTTTCATCGTAGTATTTAATGCGAAAGATGCTTAGAGCCAGTGAGGAAACTGTAATCTTGCTTTCCGTTATACAGATTCCAATAAATCTCTTGAGCTTTTTTCATTACACCTCCAAGGAGAAGGATGTCCTGCTTCATATAGTCTAACAAGCTTGTCTTCATACTAACCAGATTTGACAGTTCAACCTCTTCATATGGGATTGAACCTTTCGGTCCAAGATCCGGGCATAGATTCTTAGCTAGGGCGT
>NW_011631298.1:0-535 GCF_000512975.1 Sesamum indicum
TAGAATACTTTGTGCAAGGGAGCTTTGTATACTTTGTTGTAAATTATCCAAAGAAATGAAAATTTTCTTCCTAGAGAAAGAAAAATTGTTGCCTGATTCCATATAAATCATAATCAAGCCTTTGCAATACAACTCGTTGTATCTCAAAAGCTGATAATCAAATGTTAAAATTCACAAGTATCGACCTTTTGCCGTGAAGAACATAAAAATTAGAACAACACTGCTGAACAAGAACAATCAATTATAGCTCCTATGTATTAGCAAATTAATGTTATTATAGCGCATATGTATTAGCAAAGTAATTAACATTAAATGTGGGATTTTATTATTTATATATGCATTTATTATTGATTGATTTTTATCATCTATTAATCTATTGTATTTATATATATATATATATATTTGAAGGATGTTTTTTACCAAAATTGAGCAATTTTGACTCAATTCTAACTTTTAGAATTTTTAATTTTTTTGTTAGAGTAATAGATCAAATGAATAAGAATTTATCCTACTTTAATCTTCTAAAGAAAAATTT
>NW_011631299.1:0-535 GCF_000512975.1 Sesamum indicum
GCATTTGTGTGGTAAATTTGCTAAAGCGTAATAACAACTACAAGTTAGTCTAAAAGGGAAACAAACTTGCTTTAATAAACCGTGCAAAATAGCTAATTTTTAAATGTTCTTTGTATTCAACGAAACTTGACCCAAATGTAGGTCTAGACCCATGCATTTTTGTGGTAGATTTGCTAAACGTAATAATAACTACATGTTAATATAAAAGGGAAACAATCAAACTTTAATAAAATCGTGCAAAACTGCTAAATTTTGAACGTTCTTAGAATTTCACGAAACCTGACCCAAATGTTGGTCTAGACCCAAATGTAGGTCTAAATTTCGACGAAACTTGACCCAAACGTTAGTCTAGAAACTAGAATATGTGTTATAAATTTGCTAAGCATGATAATAACTACATGTCGTATAAAAGGGAAACAA
Source organism: Sesamum indicum (assembly GCF_000512975.1). Taxonomy (NCBI): domain Eukaryota; kingdom Viridiplantae; phylum Streptophyta; class Magnoliopsida; order Lamiales; family Pedaliaceae; genus Sesamum; species Sesamum indicum. The sequence goes on from NW_011631299.1 coordinate 421, forward strand.
ACTTGCTTTCATAAAACAGTACGAAACAGCTAAAGTTTCAATGTTCTCAAAATTCGACGAAACTTGACCCAAACGTTGGTCTACACCCAAGAATTTGTATGATAAATTTTCTAAG
>NW_011631300.1:0-534 GCF_000512975.1 Sesamum indicum
CTAAGCGTAATAATAACTACAAGTTAGTATAAAAGGGAAACAGACTTGTTTTAATAAAACCGTGCAAAACAACTAACTTTTGAACGTTCTCAGAATTCGATGAAACATGTCCCAAATGTTGGTCTAGACCCAAGCATTTGTGTGGTAAATTAGCTAAGCATAATAATAACTACAAGTTAGTATAAAAGGGAAACAAACTTGTTTTAATAAAACCTTGCAAAATAACTAACTTTTGAACATTCTCAGAATTCGACAAAACTTGACCCAATCGCAGGTCTAGACCCAAGCATTTGTGTTGTAAATTTGCTAAGCGTAATAATAACTATAAGTTAATATAAAAGGGAAACAAACATGCTTTAATAAAACCGTGCAAAACAGCTAAATTTTGAACGGTCTTAGAATAGGACGAAACTTGACCCAAACGTTGGTCTAGACCAATGCATTGTGTTGTAAATGTGCTGAGAGTAATAATAACTACAAGTTAGTATAAAAGGGAAACAAACTTGTTTTAATAAAATCGTGCAAAACAGCTAA
>NW_011631301.1:0-534 GCF_000512975.1 Sesamum indicum
TTATTTAATTATAGTCTATGGTTTTAGTTTAAAATATGCTAACTAATATTTTTAATATAATTAGTCAAGATATTAATTTCATATACTTTTACATGCTTATAATATGTGAGTTATTTTACTTATTTCATATTAAAGAATCAGTGAGATGAAAATGAAGTATAAATGTATGAGGATAGAAATCGAATGTGCAGTCTTGATCTTGAGTTCAAAACGGCATGCTATAATCTTCTATGGCTCCTTATGCATAGCTGGTAAGTTCTGAAACAAAGAGAGCTTCTGAACATGAGCAGGGATTATTTTCATGTGTAACTTGTGGGGTTTTGTGTTTTGCTTGTGTTGCTATTGAAGCAACTGCTCATTATCTATTGTTAGCCAATTTCAGTACATTTAATTATTGGGGCACTGGTAATGGTGGGTAGCACGAGACATGCGAAATTTCGCAACACAAACCTTGGTTCATGTATTTTCTCCTTGTTTTATTCAAAAAATGCTCTATTGAAAATTTAACATTTTATAGGCATTCCGTTTCTCGTA
>NW_011631302.1:0-534 GCF_000512975.1 Sesamum indicum
CTTCTTTGTTAATAAAGGCGCTATTTACTGTTATGCAATTTCATTGCTGGCCTTCGTCTTCCTTATACTTAGTTTTGGTACTTCTTGTACTTCTTCTTCACACGATGGAGCTGGCAAGTTGGCAAGAATTAGTGTCATACTACTTCTTTACACCCTGCCCTTCAAGTAGGACTTATCAAGGATGTTGATGAGTCCTAACTTGGAGATGAGAGACATAAATTGAGACCCTGCTAAAGCTTTGGTAAAAACATCAGGAGGTTGATGTTTGGTTGGAATGTGTTTAGGTGCAAGGAATCCTTCTTTGTAGTTATCTCATACTAAATGGCAATCTATTTCAAGGAGTTTTGTTCTCGCATGGAAGACAAGACTAGCTAGAATGTAAAGGGTTGCTTGGTTGTCACAAAAGAATGGAATTGAAGTAGGAACTATAATCAGTAAATCTGTAAGAAGGTTGTATATCCACATAAACTCACAAGTAGTTGATCCCATACTTCGATATTCTGCTTCAACACTAGAGCGAGCCACGGTAGTCTG
>NW_011631303.1:0-534 GCF_000512975.1 Sesamum indicum
AAATCTTAATATTCGGATGGTAGTTTTATTCATTTAAATATGTCAATAAAGATGTTTGTATTTTATTCCTTTTTTATATCAACTATCTTTTTATAATATGTCTGTATAGATATGCTTAATATATAAATACCTAATAACTTTTGTTTTATTTTATTGTAGGAATATAGTCTATAGTTTCATACACATAAATGCATATATATATATATACACAAATATATCGCCCTCATTTTTGTTAGCTTATCTAAATATAATTTTCATTCCTTTTATTGTGTGTGTGTATATATATAGTATACCAAATATTTTTTTTAAAGATTTTGATTGATTTTTCTATTTAAATATTGTGTGCTATCCAAGCATTTGACTGGAATAATACTTTTATTAATTGAATTCTTTGTAATTTTATTATTTATGTGATATTCCATTCCCACCAAATAAATGGAGCCTAATGTATAGTTATTAGTTGATCAAGCATCAATAGTATTTGATATAGCTGTCTAGGGGAGTGTTTTTGTTTATATTCTTAACCCTAATTTA
>NW_011631304.1:0-534 GCF_000512975.1 Sesamum indicum
TGTAATTTGGTAAGCACAATAGTTACATGCGCCAAAGATGAATACTTATTATATTCGTCAGGAAAATATTGTTTAAATAAAGATTGCTTGGATGGTTCTCAAAATCGCCAATCTAATTAACTTTTTGGTCACCTATTACAATAATTTCCCACTTGACCTTAACGCGAATTGCTCATATTTTCAGATTAATCTGATTTATGACTAATCTGCGATACCGGCTAGGTCTTATGGGTCTACTCTTGTTTCTACCAATGTTCTGCGGTCCAACCACACGTTACATCTTTCTATCATCGCTCCTAGCAGATGATGGTGACTAAGATTTTTCCTTAGACCTGTGATGAGATCTCAGGCCTTTTATAGTGTGCCATAGCCCAGATCTCATCCTTCAAGGTGACTACTAGCGCAGCTATGCTAGGTAAAACACCCAATAATTGAGCGTTGTTTTTCGTTCCTAACCTTTTTCCAATATAACTTTCAAAGTTTGCCATACATTCAATTTTTCATGATTAGGTTCTTTGTGATATTCCAGTTGGA
>NW_011631305.1:0-534 GCF_000512975.1 Sesamum indicum
AACATAAAAACTATAACTAAGTGAAAATCTCTCTTTCTTTTCCAAGATATATATACACACACATATACATAGATATGTTTATATATTAAGCAAGAGGGCTACGTCAAATGCAATGCCGGTTCACCTTATGAGTACGTAACATGTCATTTATAGATAATATTCGACTTAATTATAGTCAGATAAAAAAAACAAACAAATTCTTAAAGTATAAAGAATAAAAAATGTGAGACAAATGACTTAAGTAACTATCAAATGGAACTAGAAACTATAGTGAAAAAAAATTAATTTTTAAAAACGAGGTCTACTACTTTAATTCGTGTTCCACTTAGGCCTATCAAACAACATTTAAAAATTTTTAAATTGTTCAAACTTTCATCAACTTGAACAACCACTATTTGACCTTCCTTCTATTGCAGTTTTATAAGACCCTTGATTGTCTTCGAAGCAACTTTTATTATATGTAGTCATTCATCATTGCTTTATTAGATCTTTATTACTCAAAAAGAGCAAGTGCAAAAGTATGAGTGGCGTGCT
>NW_011631306.1:0-534 GCF_000512975.1 Sesamum indicum
ACCTTACCATTATTTTTTAATTTTTTTTATTCAAATTAAATTAATTATGTAATATAAATTAGTATAATGTACTTAATCATATAACTTATTATTTTTTTTTAGGTTATACATCAAAACACCATATCTATATATATATATATTATACTTATGACAGAATTAATTTTAACCGGCGAAAGTAAATTAGAATTTTCCTATCATGTCTTTCTCCGGTTAATATAGGGTAATAAATTGCTTCATTTTAAAAATCATAGAAAGATAAATTGTTGTGTTTTAAAAAATACAAGGAGGTAATCACTATTTATTTTTTTATAATAAGGTAATTTGCTCATTTATTAAAAGGACAGTGCTTGCATTTTTCCTGTCTTTCTCTCACATATACTCTAATTACTGCCAATTTCTGTTGTTGTTAAGTAAAACCTCTCCTTCTAATCATACATTCTTTTTTAAATCTACATTATATATGTATAAATATTGTTGTTGAAAAATGAGTTCTATTCCTACAAAATGTGGATTTTTTCTTTCTTAAAAGAAAAA
>NW_011631307.1:0-534 GCF_000512975.1 Sesamum indicum
TTTTGAAAATCTAAAAAAAAAATTGTAAATTTTATGCAATTCTCCAAATCTTTGTATATTTTTTGTTATTTTAATAATTTTCTCTTAATTTTGGTTGATTTTTAAAAATTCTCTGTCAAGTTTTTTTATTTTTAAAAAAATTCTGTAAAAAAAAGTTATCTTTATGTAAGTTTTGCAAATATAGAAATATTTAGTTGTATAAGATATCTCCAATTATAGAAATTTATTTTATGTAATTTCTGCAATTATAGAAATTTTGTGTAATTTTTCAAAATTAATTGTATAGTTATATAATTTATGCAATTATTGTGTAATTTAGTAATTGTATAGTGTAATTATTTATGCAATTTACTGTAACATTCTATATGAAGATATGCACTAACTAATTTCAATAAATAGAATTTTTGAATTTTTCCTTCTTTTTACTTTTTCTTTGTTGTTAAATACTTCAAATATTCAAATCAAGAATTTATAATTGGTCAGATCATATGAAAGAAAGAGATTAATTACTAGTCTCCTTCGAATTTGAAAATT
>NW_011631308.1:0-534 GCF_000512975.1 Sesamum indicum
TCTTGAGCTTCGTCTTCATAAATACACTCGGCCACGTTTACTTCGGTCTCTCACCTTCTCGGACCAACTTTTCAAAATCCGTTATTGACTAGAGCCGGTGAACAGTCGAGCAAGGGAACGGAGGCTCTTTCTGAGGGGATAGGGTAGGCAGAGCCCGTTGATTACCTTCACTTGTCCTATAAAGAGATGGCGGGTCGGTCAATTCCATTAGATAGGAGCTGCAGGACCTGTCTTAACCGCAAGTGCATTCGTTCGTTCTTCGATTCCACCCCCTTAGGTGCAGATGCAGTAGGTTCTGCATCTTCCTTTCCTCTTGGAGGTCCTACCAGTGAGAAAGTTCTTCCGGTCTAAAAGCCCCTTTGGTTTTCAGGTCCTTCAACTTTCATTAATTTCAGTGATTGAAGAGATTTCGCTGACGAATCCCCTGAATTCCGAGTGAAGAATCTCCGTCTAATTCCTTAGATTTAGCTTATAAATCAGACTTTCTTGATGCCAAAGGCGCTGGAGAGCGAAGCAAGAGTAGAGCGCGATAGG
>NW_011631309.1:0-534 GCF_000512975.1 Sesamum indicum
GGAACTTGATCGAAACGTTGGTCTAGACTTAAGAATTTGTGTGCTAATTTTGAAAAGCGTAATAATAACTCCAAGTTTGTATAAAAGGGAAACAAACTTTGCTTGCAAAACAGTTAAATTTTGAACGTTGGTCTAGACCTAAGAATTTTTGTGCCAAATTTTCTAAGGATAATAATAACTACAAGGTTGTATAAAAGAAAAAACAAACATGCTCTAACAAAACCGTGCAAAACAAACATGCTCTAACAAAACGAACTTGCTTTTATAAAACTGTGCAAAACAGCTAAAGTTTGAACGTTCGTTGGTACCCAAGAATTTGTGGGGTAAATTTGCTAAGCGTACTAATAACTACAAGTTTGTATAAAAGGGAAATGAACTTGGTTTAATAAAACCGTGCAAAACATCTAAATATTGAACGATCTAAGAAGTTGTGTGATATCATTAGATGTGACCGAACGTCTACCTGGGTTGAGTGGCTACAGCGCGGACGACTACAAAATAATTCCATTTGGACTGTTGACGAGAAGGGTGGAT
>NW_011631310.1:0-533 GCF_000512975.1 Sesamum indicum
TCATTCACTTCGGAAAATCTGCAGAAATGACATGATATTGAAGGCTTGATTAGGTAAATGTGCATTCTGAACTTATTTTTATGTGATGACTTGTGCAGGCACAAAGAACGAAATTTTCTTCTTGCTGTCCAAATGAAAACATGTGTTTCACCTAGGAGCTTGTACTTTCTTCTTGGATTTGGCCTTTGTGTTATCAAACTCATCTTCTCACAATTCACTCACTGATGATGCATCAGAACCACCAATAGCCTTTTCATCCTCGTCTTCAACAGCTTCAAAATGCTCCTCCAGCAAAGATACCTTTTTTTGTTGTTGATTGCATTGGGTGCAAAGCCAGGTATTCGTTTGAGAATTCATCAACCTCAAAGTCCTGCAAGCAGTGTCAAGAAACGATACGTAATTTGGCTGTTGTTTGGACGTAAACAAATTCCATTTCATATGTTGTTAGTACGACTCCAACAGTGATGCCATCATCATTAATGAATCTTTCTACACTAATCATCAAACAAAATCCACCTAATACATTCGTGTAC
>NW_011631311.1:0-533 GCF_000512975.1 Sesamum indicum
AAGCCACTCCACTACTAGTACACCCTGCCTTAATAATAGTTTATAATAGGCATCCGGGCCCCCTAACAACAGAACTCCTAGGTTAGCTACAACCGTTCTGGCATCAGCTTCTCGTGGAAAAGACCGTCCTTTCTCATTCGAAAGTAGCTGGCATTTTAGCTCCTTGTCGTGGAAGAGATCAGAGATCAGGTCAACCATAGGATTAGCATACGTCCCTTTGCGCTTGAACTAGCGATCCTACAAGAAAAGAACTTCTCGAGCTTTAGTATATTAAACTCAAAGGGAAGCTTGTGTTATACTAAGGTAATGATTTCGAAGTCACATAAGAAAACCCTTTGATCTAGGGAATGTGTAAGACGGAGAAAGATTCGGTCTGAATATCGCAATCCTAATCTATATAAAGAATTTCACTGAAGAGAAAGCGAATCCAGATAAAAGATGAAACTATTATGACCTTCGCCAACATAGGTCTGCCCTATGCCCCCTACCTCCAGTAGGCCTTTATGCCTTTTCCTCGCGAGGCCCAATAGGAA
>NW_011631312.1:0-532 GCF_000512975.1 Sesamum indicum
AAATAAATTAACAAGCTGAAGGGAACTGCGAATGTGCGAAGGAGCAATAAAACGATCTTTATAAGCAGTTCGGACCACATGGCAATCAATCTCATTGTGTTTCATGTGCTCATGGAATATGGGATTTTCCATGGTGCAGGACCGCTTGGTTGTCGCAAAAAAGATGAACTGGAAGAGGCAAGTGAATGCCAAAATCAGAGAGTAAATAGGACAGCCATTTTAACTCACAAACAGTTGTAACCATGCTCCTATATTTCGCCTCGGAGTGGAACGGGAAATAGTAGATTATTTCTTGGTCTTCCAAGAAATAAGACAACTCCAAGGAAGATACCTTGCGTCTCCAAGATCGTTAATAGTAAATAAGGAATGCAAGTAAAGTTTAACAAATTGAATAAGATCCAAAGATGATGCTATAACCACTATATCATCAATATAGATGAGAAGCGCTAGGAGGTCAGTAATAGTCATTTTGGTGAAGAAGTAATGGTCATAAGCAGATTGCGTAAATCCAAACTCAGTGAGCTTGAGGGTG
>NW_011631313.1:0-532 GCF_000512975.1 Sesamum indicum
GACATGTAACTATCATTGAACTAAATGATAAGGCTTCTTACTTTGCATATTTTTGGCGATCTTGTTTCTAAATTGGTTTTCCCTTGAAAGTTTTGAAAAATATACAAGTACATTCAATTATAAAAAAATGTTTTGGTAGTTACTTGATCTCATTAATTCTACTTGAGAAAGGGAAGTTGTTCATTAATTTTGGTATTCTAATATAAAAGAAGCTCCGGTAATAGAAAAACATAACAATGCATCAAGAAAATTGTTTATCCATTGAAATTTGGTGGTGAAAGTATGTACTTTGCAATATAAGGCAATATGTCTCCCTTTAATCTTTTGTTAAAAGTTTCAGTTGAAGTTTATAACCTTTCCTTCATATACAGCCACTTCCGACTGATTGGTTAATAGAGTTTGTTTATCTCTTTAATCTAATATTCTTAGACTTTTTACTTTATCTGTGGCTTAATTTATAGTCTTGTTATTCTAGTGTGCTTGTTTTTTGGTGCAGGATCAACCTGAATCAAACAATAGATATTCAATTAAA
>NW_011631314.1:0-532 GCF_000512975.1 Sesamum indicum
TAAAAATGGATTATACTCTTTATCTCCATCTTTCGTCTATCCTATGTCTCTTTCCTCTGTTCTTTGTCCTTCTCCTACTAGGAGTAGCAGGAAAGTCGTCAATTGGATATATGATAGATAGTATGGGGACGGTGCTTCGGGTTAGCACTCTCTATTTTCTTTTCGTTGGTGAACAAGTCTCATTCGTTTGGCCGGCTTAAAGGCAGACAATCTTCAGTTTGAGGAAAACTCCGTAGAGATCACTGCTGATCCATTTGTGAAAGCTCTTTTCCAACTAGTCCATCCCATTGAATTGAATGAAAGACTATCTCGACTCGACCCTTCACTACACGTCTCTTTGCTTTCTATCTCTTACAGACAGAATAGATGAAGGTAGTCTTTCCTTAGATTGATAACCTTTTCCCTTGTAGTTTTCTTTCCATACAGAAGAAATTCCTTTTTAGAGGATCCCTCTTTCTCGCTCAAAAAGAGCTCGGAACCTAGCCCGAGAGAGAAAAGCGTGCATTACGAGTACTGCCCAGATCTTCTCAAT
>NW_011631315.1:0-531 GCF_000512975.1 Sesamum indicum
TCCACATAGGCTTTCACCCTCAATAATCTCAATCTAACCAGATTCGGATACATAATCCGACAGCCGTCGCACACTGAAAGGCTTGCAAGTGATGTCGACTGTGAGGTAACCTGAACTTCAGGAAGATCCATCCTTTGATCTTCATCGAGCTGAGAACTACATAGGAAACAAAGGCAAATTTCCCACCGGGGCTCAAAAAAATCAATACGTTGCGCTTTTGGTACACAAATCAAACATTCTTTTTGAGATTGTCTCAAGCATAGGTCCCTTAGAAGATCATGAATCCTGCATGTTTTAGCTTTCTTCCCTCCATAATTCCATTTATGAACCAAAATCAGATTCCTGTCAATAAGATTTCTCAAGTATTCCTCTGCAACCTCTTCCAAGGTTTTAGCTCTCGATGGTTTCAAAAATCCTTCGGCAACCCATAATTTTATTAGCTCGGAGGCTTTAATCTCGTCATCTTCAGGAAACATCCGCATATAGAGAAAACATGGTTTAAGATGAATAGGTAAGTTATCGTAACTCAAA
>NW_011631316.1:0-531 GCF_000512975.1 Sesamum indicum
TATTAGGGCCATTAATGTTAGACATGTCTTCATTAAATTTACACTAGAGGAGGATTACACAAAGCTTTGGATCAAGTTCATTTGGTTTGTGGAAGGGTTCCCCATGCGTGTCTTTAAATGAACACCAACGTTTAATCCGAGGAAAGATTCGCCAATGGTTCCGGTGTGGGTTCATTTCCCGGAGCTGCCGATCTAGTTCTTTGATCGGGAGGTGTTGTTTAGCATTGCCCGTCTCTTGGGGACGCTTCTCAAGACGGATGTCTCTACGGAAACTTTGGTGCGGCCTAGTGTGGCGCGGGTTTGTGTTCAGATTAATTTGCTAGAGCCGCTACAGGCGGGAATTGGCCTAGGGATTAGGACAAACGTGATCATCCAGCCTGTGGTTTATGAGTGACTTCCTAAGTACTGTGGGGCTTGCATGTACTTAGGACATGATGAAGATGAGTGCTATGAGAAGCACAAGTCAAAGGCCCCGGTTCGGCCAACGGATGGGGATGGTCCTCAACCACCTATCCCTGATCAGGGGGATCT
>NW_011631317.1:0-531 GCF_000512975.1 Sesamum indicum
AGCAAGTTTGTTTTTTGTTTATACAAACTTGTAGTTTATTACCCCTACCAAATTTGCCACACAAATTCTTGTGTCTAGTCCAACGTTTAGGTCAAGTTTTCCTCGAATTCTGAGAATGTTCATAATTTAACTGTTTTGCAAGGTTTTATTAGAGAAAGTTTGCTTTCCTTTTATACAAACTTGTATTTATTATGACGCTCAGAAAATTAACCAAGCAAATTCTTGGTTCTAGACCAACATTTGGGACAAGTTTCGTCAAATTCTGAGAACGTTCAAAATTTAGCTGTTTTGCACGTTTTATTAGAGCAAGTTTTTTTTGTTTATCCAAACTCGTAGTTATTCTTATGCTTAGCAAATTTACCACACAAATTCTTGGGTCTAGTCCAACGTTTAGGTCAAGTTCCTCGAATTCTGAGAATGTTCAAAATTTAGCTGTTTTGCAAGGTTTTATTAGAGCAAGTTTGCTTCCCTATTATACAAATTTGTAGTTATTATTACGCTCAGCAAATTTACCAAGCAAATTCTTGGGTC
>NW_011631318.1:0-531 GCF_000512975.1 Sesamum indicum
GCCCGCGCGCAGGCAGACGGGCGCTCGTGCAGGCAGCCCCTGTCGGCCTGCGCGAGCGCGACTGTGCGGACACTGCCAACGGGCGCGGGCAGGTAGACGGGCTCCCGTGGAGGAACCCCTGCCGACGTGCGCGCTCGCGCCCGTGCGGACACTGCCGCCCTGCGCACGCAGGCAGATGGGCGCCCGTGCAGGAACCCCTGTTGACGTGCGTGCGCGCGCCTGGTCGTCCATTGCCTATGTGCGCGCGCGCGCCTGTGCACGTCATCTCAAAATCATATGATTAATTCATTTTTGTTGAAGTAATTTATTTTTGAGTTATGAAAATATTTAATTAATTATTTTAATTATTAAAAAAATAATAAATATAAAGAAAAAATGGGAAATAATATGAAGACACATTGAACAAGTTAGAGAAATATGTGGAATAATATTTAATTTTTTTACGCATCATATTTGTATGGCGAAATATTTATTTTACTATATTCAGTTATATTATGCGTCCCAAAATTTGAAAAAGCATCGGTAAAAAAT
>NW_011631319.1:0-531 GCF_000512975.1 Sesamum indicum
ATAAAATTGGAAACATATTCAAGGCTCTGTTTGGTTCCTTGGAAAACAATACGTATTAAAATGTTTCGATATAATAAATAATATATATATATATATAATAGGCATAAAAATAATTTTTTTTTCTTTTTACCTCAAATATATCCATTTTTAATTTTGTACCACTTAAGCTAATCAAAATAATTTATTTTTATGTAGTGTATTATTATATATTTGGAACTACAGTAAAACCTCTATAAATTAATACTTTATAAATTAATAAACTCTTTAAAATAATAAAATCTTTCGGTCCCGATTTGGGCCTTTGTAAAAAATCAACAAATTCGATAAGATAATAAGATAATAATTTTTCGAAAAATTCCTTTATAAATACTAGGTCCCATTAAAATTTTAAATTAATAATTTGTAAATATTACAATTATAAATATTATGGTAATTTGCTAAAATATGAAGTCTGTAATGGTTTACGCATTTGATCATTCATGGATGATTTTGCGATGCCTTTTAGATGAGAAGACATGGTTGGGTGTTATG
>NW_011631320.1:0-531 GCF_000512975.1 Sesamum indicum
TTAGTGGATTATTTTTATAAGTTTGGGGCTATACTCTTAGTCTGAATCCAATTTTCTAATATAGGCTGATGCTTTAATGTCTGTCTCTTCTGTGACTAATCGTTTCTTCTTAATAAGATGGTATTAGTAGCAGAGACAGCTGATTCATACAGCTATTTAGAGTCTTTGGTTGCTATATTAATACTTCTAGCTAGGCCTTGTTCACCAATTATCTTGATTTTTAATCTTCGAACTTGTTCGTGAACAACTATTTAGGAGTCTTTAGTTGTTATATTAATACTTCTGGCTAGGCCTTTTCCACCAATTATCTTGATTTCTAATCTTTAAACTTATCCTTGAACAGGCTGGCCACGGAGCAATAATACTTAACATTCTTTCAAAATATGGTATGTGGCCTCTATTCATACTATTAATTAGACAATGTCAGAGATTCAATCATGCTATTTGATAATCTTATGAAGTCCTCTTTATATGCTTTCAGTTGGGCATGTGTTGTATTTTCCACTGATGTTATTAGTGAGCTGATTTTGT
>NW_011631321.1:0-531 GCF_000512975.1 Sesamum indicum
GAAAAGGTGTAATTCTCCCAAAAATAAAAGAAGTAGAAAACTAACTAGAAAATATAACTTAGACTCAAATAAACTCAAGAGTGAGGTATCAGAGAATGAAGGGCTATGTTTGGTTTTGTGTTTTGCACACCTCCACTAGCTGTGCAATTGTAATTTATTTTATTTTATTACTTTTTTTATTATTTTTTATTCTTCTCTTAACATAAATATATATATTATATTTCACTAACAAACAAAATATTATATACATACATATATATATTACGAAATATATATATTCAAAGACATGATTTGACAATGAACAGTAACTCCTGTCTTCTAAATCCCAACATCAAACTTACATCACTTATTTTACACTATTTTATATTATATCAAAACACAAATCCAAACATATCATATATCTCAAAAGACAAATCCAAACATACTATCTATCTCAAAACACATACTTACTTATTTATATTTTTCTCTCTTTATCTCCAAAACACCAAAACAAAAACATTCAAAATATTAATCCAAACATAATGAAAGTTT
>NW_011631322.1:0-531 GCF_000512975.1 Sesamum indicum
GGAGCTCAGCGTCCTTCTACATATTCTGTCTACACTGGATAAGTTTTGTGATGATCGGGTCTGTGACAGTTATCGTATGCACGTGACTGCCGTGATTCCTCAAGTTTGAGGACTATTCCCATACCACCAAAGTTGGGGATTCGAGTCATACCGATCAATCCTCCAAAGCTTCCATATGACAATCCCCGAGAGTCAGTTCAGTTGATTCGTGACCTAGTCAATCAACTCACCAAGATCGCATAGATGCCCCGTGTCTGTCACAGATGAAACACAGTACTCACCAATTGCATGCAACTCTTAGTGCAAGTCTCCATGGAACTCTCAATGCCCATTTTCGAGGTCCTCGACTTGGAATCTTTCAGACCCAATCTTTTGGCAGTTGGTTTCATGACCGCAATCCAATGAGCGGCCCAACTGCATGGTTGTCAATTGGTCTGTAGGCTTTATTGGCTTTTGGATCATTTATTCTAACAATAACTAATTCTGCTTCTTGGATATTAGATACAAGCTGTGGAGCTCACATCTGCAATG
>NW_011631323.1:0-531 GCF_000512975.1 Sesamum indicum
GAGCCGGGCCGGGTCTCGATTCAGAAAGATGAAGGGCCCGAAAGTCTAAATAGGGGGTTCAAAATTCCCCATCTCATTGGGGGCGGAAAACGAATCGACATCTCGAGGTTTATAACCTACCCTTTCTATTTTAGTTGGGAAAGAACGGCGAAGTCCATCCGAACCGTCCAATGAAGAATAAGAGGAGAGCAAAGCGCCAATTGCGCGCGAAGCGCATGCGGAACGGGCACGGAGAAAAAGAAGTGTGGAGGAGAAGCAGCCGAGCTCATTCCCTTCGCTTCCTGGGCCCAAAGCAGTGCAGTCTTTCCTCGCCAAATCAAGGATTTGGGGCTTCTTGCTACGCTACTTAATAAAAAAAATCCATTTTATTTAGTAATATATATGAATAGAAAGATAGATCCATCCATCTATCCTATCCGATTTAGATTTTGATATCTAAAAAAGAATCGATTTCATTCAACGTTTGATTCAAAGAACTGTGCTTAGCCCCCCTGCTCATGAAACGGCTCCGCTGCAATGGATGGCAGAGGG
>NW_011631324.1:0-530 GCF_000512975.1 Sesamum indicum
TTGGTAATTACATAAACTACTGAGGACATTTCTATTATTGAAAATTAAATTAAAATTTGATAATTTTAATACGGGTCTTCTTTTTTTATTTTAAATGTTGCCAAGGGTAATTTTTTTAATTTTTGAGGGTATTTTAAAATCCAAAAATGCCCTATTGAAGTTGGATTTAATTTTTCAATAATAAAAATACCCTCAAGAGTGTTTTTATAATTACCAAAAGATAAAAGAAATATCAAAATAGTATTTAAGCGAGTGAATAATAATATGAATTTTTTTTTATTGTTTATACTAATTTTTATTTTATTTAAATAATTTTATTTTTTTAATCAAATCTCTATGTAAAATTGTATCTCTTAATAATTGAAGTGTTAAATTATTAACAAAAATTAGTTACTAGGCTAAAACTTAAAATACATACATGTATAAATTATTCTAAATTGTTAAAATTAAAAGATTCATTAACTATTTTTAATTTAATAAATTATATATGTTTATATTACAAAAATATAAATATGTACGTAATTGAATAT
>NW_011631325.1:0-530 GCF_000512975.1 Sesamum indicum
TATGTGTGTGTTGTTAAGTGAGATGCCTATTAAGATGTTTGTATTTGCCTCCATATATACGCAAAAATATTGATACCTCCACCTCTCTTATTTTAGGTACTCGTCAATACTGGCTGAGGACCTTGTGAATACACACACTCTTTGGAAATCATCTAACTTGTGCAGTATCCATTAGAAAGGATGTAACGATAGTGTTAAAAAACAGCATCCGAATAAGACACTCGTAAGTGGTTAATTTTGCATATTTTATTTATTGTGCTATTCTTGTACATTTGGCTGCTTCATAATTAAATTGACGATGCTAGGGCCCTAGTCCAAAGTCTATGTGCAAGATGAAAACTATGATTTGCAACTTGGAGATGAATCAGTAAGTTTTGTGCTCCTAGCTGTAATTAGCTTTCTTAAAATGCGCATGCTTCAAGTACTAGATTATGTAGTATTATGGGAGTAGGTTCTAGAAAAACTATGGCAGTCCTCATGCACTTATCTTTCCAGAATTAAACTGCAAATTGATTTCTATAGTGCCTTGT
>NW_011631326.1:0-530 GCF_000512975.1 Sesamum indicum
CCAGTTTTTGAAATAATTTTCTGAAATTATTTTGAAAAAACTAATTTCGGTTTTTCAAAAATTGTCTGGTTATTTTGTAATTTTTTTTCATTTTCCTAATTTTCTGTAACGTTTTTTGTAATTTTCAAATTTTTTTTGTAAATTTTAGGTAATTTATAAAATTTTTCTGTAATTTTTTTATATTTTTTAAAAACATTTTTAATTTTTTTAAATTTTTTGATACTTTTAAAAATTTTATTGTCAATTTTTTCTGGTTTTTTGTTATTTCTACAATTTATGTGTAATTTATGCAATTTATGTTCAATTTAATTGAGTAATTTATGCAATTTATGTTTATTTCATTGTGTAATTTATGCAATTTATGTGTAATATTTTTACATAATAAATATAAATAATTAAAAAAATTTGAAATTCACTCCAATTTATAAATTTTACATAATAATCACACTAATAAAAATTTTTTGACCAATTTCCCCAATATTAACATTTTTACATGATAAATGTAAATAATCACAAAAATTGTATGAATA
>NW_011631327.1:0-529 GCF_000512975.1 Sesamum indicum
GAGCCACGGAGACATGACATGAGCTTACAGGAGTAGAATTGCCCCTGCCTCTTTCTGCTGTTCGACCTGCCTTTATTACAACTCGGTCTAATATCAATCCTTCTTCCTCTAAATCTTCCTCCTACATCATGGACCAAGCTTCGATGCAGGGGACTTTTCTCGTCAGCATAAAGCAGGCACAGAGGACTAGACTATTACTAAAATTCCTATATAAATAGGTTGTTTTCAAGGGAACTAGAAATTTCAGAAGCAAGATCGTAGCGTAGAAAGTTTTGCTTACTACCTCCTCCATCTAAGTATTCGATTTTTGCTTGCATGTGTTAAGCATAACGCTTCTTAGAAGGTAAACTGATTTGATCACCTTTCACGACCCTTTTCATTAATTCAACTGATTGAGATAGACGGATTTCATTCCTTTCGCTGCGGAGCTTGCCTGCCGGGGTAAATGAGGACTTTTCGGGGTATTTAACATAACTAATAAGTCTCTATTGGAAAAGTGAAAAATTTTCACACAATTTTGATCGGTATT
>NW_011631328.1:0-529 GCF_000512975.1 Sesamum indicum
GGAGCTTGGCAAACCTATCATACAAGCTCAGGAGGATCCTCGTGCCATTGGAGCTATTCCTGGCTGCTTTGTTGCTCGAGCAAAGCCACCTGTACCAGGACCTGCAGGCAGTTTTAGTGCCTCAGCTACTACCAAGATCAGTGTGGATGCTTCCCTAGCTGGTGCCATCATTGGGAAAGGCGGAGTGAATTCCAAGCAGATAAGCCGGCAAATGGGAGCCAAGTTAGCTATCCAAGAGCACGAGACAGATCCAAACCTTAGAAACATTGAGCTCGAGGGTACATTTGAACAAATTAAGCAAGCAAGTGCAATGGTGAGAGAACTGATTATTAGTATTGGTTCAGTTGGTGGCCCTGCGAAGGCCATTGGAGGCCCTGGAGGTCATGCTACCCCCGGGAGCAACTTCAAGACCATGCTTTGTGAGAACTTCTCCAAAAGGTCCTGCACATTTGGAGATAGGTGCCATTTTGCCCACGGGGCAGCTGAGCTACGCAAAACAGGGATTTAAGTGTCTACTTCTCGTAACACT
>NW_011631329.1:0-529 GCF_000512975.1 Sesamum indicum
TCGGCATATTAGATATGTTTTGACAAAAGCATTCTTAAGATGTTACCCCTTGTGGAGAACCTCAAGGCTGAATTTGAAAAAGAAACGTACATCGACAAGGATCAGTCTTTTCCTCCCTCCTTTAACCCATTTACCGTGAAATATAACATGAATGGGCTTGATAGTATTAGGCAACGACTGGAAAGTATGTGCCATCGGTATTGATAAGGGAGGCTTCAACCTCAGAAACGAAAGGCAAAGGGTCCGGACATTGGAAGAAGAAAAGGGGTAAGACAGAATTAGCTACTGTCAACACTCAGAGCTCTCCTGTTGCCCAGTTAGGCATGGGCAAAGAAAAGAGGAAGGCGGTTCAACAGTCACGGATTCCAAAAGATATTTGCATTAATTGTCGTAAAAAGGGGCAAAATAAAATGGAGTCTTCATCCTCTATATTCAAGGTAAAATTTGTATTGAGCCTCAACATGACTACTATTATACTTCTTGGCTACCAGCTTTAAAGCTCAAATCTGCAAATGGTTTGCAGATGGTG
>NW_011631330.1:0-529 GCF_000512975.1 Sesamum indicum
GCTGAGATCCGCACAACACACATTCTCTTGCACTTGCTCTTGTTGAGAATGTGAAAGTCTAATAAATTAATCATATAGTGCGTGTAGTAAGAGTTTCTTCAAAGAGAATTCATGATCTTATAGAACCACAATAGGAGCATCAAGATTTGGTTGATCAAGTTAATAGAATATAGAACTATTCAAAAATATTTTTAAGGCAATTTGATAGGCCTAAGTAGAAAAAGACCCAATCAGTAAATTTCATATATATCTTTTTTCATAATTACCTAATTTGGCTTTAAAATTTGACATGGCATATACGAAAACCTTAAGAGCCAAAAAACTGAATGAAAATATAGCATAGAGGATATCAAATGATTAGCACGCCACACAGGTTTCTTGTTTAATATATAAAAGATCTAATAATAAAGCAACAATGAAATATTACATACAATAAAAGTAGATTTGATGATATTTAAGGGTCTTATAAAACCACAATGATAGGAGGATCAAGATAGTGGTTCTTCAAGTTGATGAAACATAGGATTCC
>NW_011631331.1:0-529 GCF_000512975.1 Sesamum indicum
CTGCAAATAATGGTCAACGGCCTCTCTTTTAGGAAGTAAAGGAGGAATTTGCCGAGTCCTTAGCTGTGCTTCAACAACAGTATCGTTGAGTTCACTATATACAGGAAAATGAATTTGGTTCAGAGAAATACTTTAGCAGTGTCAATACTTAAACCTGGTTTTACTAGATGAAGTCAAAGAGCACTTCAGCAGGGTATACATTAAGGATCTCGAAAGAACGTGCTCTAGACGTCAACAAAAAACATATAAGAATCCCTGGTTTTAGATATGCTTCGGCACAAAATAAAAAATCGCTGTGTACCTGACAAAAGTCTCTGCCCATTCTTGTGATGTGTGAGTGGTAACATGCGTGAAGTTATGTCGATGTCGTTTTTCTCTTTCATCAGCTGGCATAGTCAAAGCATAACCAATTGAGGCAGCAACTTCTGTAATATTCCAAGGGTTCACCAAAATTGCTCCAGCACCAAGAGACTGTGCGGCACCAGCAAACTGACAAACAGAGAGCACAAAATTTGAATGAAATATAGAA
>NW_011631332.1:0-529 GCF_000512975.1 Sesamum indicum
AGAAAATTTCACTTGTTGATTATGTGAGTTAATTAAGCAATGATGGTGACGAAATTGGAGAAATTTCATTGGTATGGATTAAGGGTCTAATTTTGAGCAACAATATAGTGGTTTTAATGTAAGTTAACCAAAGAGTTTCGTGATTCTGTGATAGCCTGGGAACGAAATTAGTTTAGCTTCATATGATGAAGGCGTTTAAATTATTAAAATTTTATTATTTCAATTAGGTATGACTAAATAAATCACCCAATGAGTGTAATTAATTTAAAAATTCTTCATTTGTGTGACTCAAAGCCCCAAGTTTCAGGAGCAATATAGTTGTTCTAATGTTAAGGTAAGAGTTGTACTAAATAAATGCTCAACAATACCAGGAAGACGTGGAAAGATAATATCAAATATTTAGATTTCTAGCATTACAAGTTACATTAACGAAATATCGTTACTTCCATTTGTGGATTGCGATCGTTTTCCAATAAACCAAAACCATAACACTTATGTTTATTTTTCACATCAAATACGCATGTATATA
>NW_011631333.1:0-529 GCF_000512975.1 Sesamum indicum
AGTCAATTACATATGATCTTCAGGTCCTTCCGTGTATTCAGAGTAACCATCATTATTCCTTTTATATCCATTACAGTATTGAATATATTGTCAAACATGTTCTTCTCAATGTGAATGACATCAATATTGTGTCATATTAGATGCATCAATCAGTACTCAAGCTCCCTAAAGATGCTTTTCTTTGTCCGCTTATGCTCGCTACCATACCCGTCCGCGAGTGACAACAACACTTCAACCATAGGGCTAAACTCTTCAACCCATTTGCGGATCTGTTCTCCCATCAATCTTGGCCGTGCAACATTCTTTCTACTTGGTTGTTAATGAATGCTTTCTTGATCCAACATTTCAGATGGTCCAGCGGGAGGAACTGCCTGTGGCAATCAACATAGCAAGCCTTTCTACCGTTCTGCGCGTAGAATGAACGTGTGTCTTCCATACAAACTGGACACTGCAATAGCTCCAATGGAACTCCATCTAGACGTGCATTATCCTCCAATAGCTCCCTCTCTCTCTCTCTCTCTCTCTCTCT
>NW_011631334.1:0-529 GCF_000512975.1 Sesamum indicum
ATTATGATTGTTAATTTAATAAAAATTATTATAAGAAAAAAATATGGAGAAGTTTGATGTGAGAGAAATAATGGAGTAGTGGGTGAGAGAAAAAAAATTATAATCATGAAATTATTATAAAAATTAAAATTACTATTCTAATAAAAAAAATTTAGAGAAAAAAAATGAATTCAAGGGTAAATTTGGCATGACAAAGGGTTTCTTTTGTTTTTTTATAATAATATAGATGAACAAATTTTGTAAACTCATGAAAACTTATATATTGCTGTTAAAAATAAATGCTAATTATTTACTGTAAATAAAATTTAGTCAGGATTTAATTATAGTACCACATGGCTAATAATTCACTATTTTTGTTATGTATCCAAAAAAATTCTATTTTATTCTTAACCAAAAAAAATTAATATATTCATTTTATCATCATTTTCGCGATTTTTGTAATTCCTCTTACTCACTCAAAAAATTTGAATTTGAATTTCATAATTTTATTATTTGAATATATTAATTTATATTTTATAATTATTATTCG
>NW_011631335.1:0-529 GCF_000512975.1 Sesamum indicum
CCTGCTGGTGACAAGCCGGTCATCTTTGGCAGAGTAAGACCTCCTCATCACGTGGGATCGGATAAGCTTCCCTATTTTTTCCTAGTTCAAGATAAGCTTCCCGCTTACTATCGTGAATTGAAGTTGGCATGCCATTTACTTTCTGTTTTCTTGCTGAGAGCACTTTTCGGAAGAGAAGCAACCCCCCCATTCCCCCGAAGACTGACCGAAGATTGATGAAAAAGCCGTCTAATCTTGATAAATGAAAGACGAAAGCTATCTCAAATCCAAGAAAAGCCCTTGAAAAACTAGGCATTCAGCAGTCCTTGTCCTTTATGCCATAAATTGCTCTCCGGAAGTGGACTTCGTTCCAATTCCTATCCCACCTTGTAGTCGATCAGGCTTTCCGGTTAGCGAATCCCTCCCAAGTTGAGAATGCCGGTCTTCTTCTCCGTAGAATCAGTTAGACATTTTTTTTTGAAAGGGCCTGTGGCGAGAACGCAGAGAGGACTGGTAGATCTGAGCTTGATCTCCTCCTCGAGCTTAACAC
>NW_011631336.1:0-529 GCF_000512975.1 Sesamum indicum
TGAAGGACCCTCTGGTTCGACATTCTATCTCTCTGGGTGCTCTGGAAATCTAAAACATTTGTTTTCATTCCCCCGGTGGGTGGATTGTCTGGGCCAGCCGATATCTCTTCATTCGGACCAGGAGAGAAAGTAAGCGTTTTTAACCATTCTGCCTTCAAGAGCCTTTATTGGGACATCGCCAGGCCAGGCGACATCTAAGGAAGATTGACCACCGTCGATTGAAGACTAGGCGTCGAATGCCCTCTTAGTGGTACTTCTTTTTTCACGCTCTCGAGATGAGCGCTCACTTTATTCATGCTACCGCTGAACTTAGTGACATATGGGATAGATGTAGGCATTCCCGCTCTTGGAGGACAGAGTCAAGCAAGGGATTGATGCGAGCTGTTAGCGCTTTCCTGTTGATGCGGCATTAATGTCTCTTGCTGGTGGAAGGACAAATGCCCAATGTCTTAGAGAAGGAGCTATTGGGGATATCATAGGTAAGAATGAAGCCAGAAGGAAGGGCTTTTTTCGACAAGAATATAGGCTG
>NW_011631337.1:0-529 GCF_000512975.1 Sesamum indicum
TGTCTCTTTTCTAGTCTTCCCTCTTTGCTTGCCAGTCATAGCAATAGTAGAAACTTCTTCCCCTCGGTCACTCCATTCCTGTCCCGACGATAGATAGAATATCATAAGATAACTAATGGAATCTTCCAACTTCAAATAGCGTATAAAAGAGTGATTTTCCCAGGCTCGAAACTGATCGTAGTAGAAGTAGAGGTGGCAGGGCCAGGCCAGACTTTGAGAAGTCATAAATGCGGCTAATCAAAAGGCTCGGCACTCACCTGATAGGGATCTTTTTCACTTGAACTATGCTTCAAACATCAACTGAGATAACATCAACCAATCCGGGAATGTAGTTCTGAGGGCTTAGCGATCAGAGAAGCGTAGCAGCATCGGCAGAGGCAATGTCAATTGTGCCACTTCTGAGACTGAAACCTCTCTTTGCTTTGATGAAGAAATCTATCAAGAAGGATGACTAGGACTAGCCTTTCTTGGCTTTGTTTCTAGGATCGGAATACAACTCAAACCAAGTGAGCGGCTCGGGATAGAAAGG
>NW_011631338.1:0-528 GCF_000512975.1 Sesamum indicum
CATAAAATTTATTTTTAATATTTTAAATTATATATATTTAGAATTAATGTATTCGAAACTATTCTTGCAAGATTGGTTTTTAGTGAATAACTTTTAAATTTAGAAGAAAATTTATATCTCTCTTGACTCGAGTTCTAAATAAAGCCTCTAATCACGTTTCTCAAAGGTCATTTCTGATGCTTTCGAAGTGTTCTGGAGAGCAATGTTGTCCAGGCCCTTTAGTGACCTGAAGTTGTTGAAGGAACACAACGGACAAAATGCAAAAAACAAACATGTGTTTTAGAAAGTACGCAAAAAACACCCTCTTATTTTCAAAATAGGCTAAAACCCCCCTCCTGTTTTTTTTAAGTCTGCAAGGAAACCCAATTCTGTTAGCATTTAACGGGAAGTGATGAGAATAGGCCATTTCATTCTCTGTGCGTCTTTTTTTTGTGTGTGTGTGTGTGTGTGGGGTTCACCTCCTTGTTCTGATTTTTCCATTTTCTTATCTATGCATCTTTTGTGTGTGTGTCGTGTGTGTGTGCATGT
>NW_011631339.1:0-528 GCF_000512975.1 Sesamum indicum
TAAGTGAAAATGCACTTTCTTATGCATATGTATTTTTTATGTGTCCAGCTGTTAATTGTTAAGTTTGACAGTTGTCCTAGTTGGTTGGGGTTCGAGGTGCATAGTGGGCTGGGTCGGTTCAAAATCGAGATGAACCAGCCTGAAAAACTCCACCCTAAGACCGGCTCGCTACTATTCATGGTCTGTCCTAGGGCAGTCTTGGAGCTCGAAGTGTGCCCCAATTGTGTCCATTTTTAAACCCAAGTTCAGTCCATGGACCTGCCCAGTTGATGCCTGAACCAAGCCCAAACCATCTGGCATTAGGTACGTATGTGTTTGTTTTATTTTTTTATGATATTAAAGTGTTCTTATACAGAATTACTTAAATTTATAATTATCTTATGAAATAAATAAATAATAAATTTAATCACATAAAAATTTATATATAGAAAAATAATTAAGAATATATAATCTTATTAAAAAAAGGCCCAACAAGCCCGGTCCAAGGCCAGGTGGTCCCGAGCCACTGGGTTGGGCACCCAAGTATTG
>NW_011631340.1:0-528 GCF_000512975.1 Sesamum indicum
ACAAGTTTTAAATCTTAATGCAGGCAAGGCATATCTCGTTGAATCAGTCTTTTTCGCCACATCGCGTATAACGGGAATCGAACCCCCTCTGCTGCTGTCGGGCGGATGGAGAATGCAATACTTCGACCCAGCAACTTGTTAGGAGTAGGGTTCCAAACCTTTCTTCTTATTAGTAAGATAGATTTTCCACCCTATGTTTAAGGTAAGCTTCCTTCGCTCCTCTCCTTATCAGTCGAGCTCAATTACATCGATCCTTTCTTCAGCTGGTGCGCAGGAGCGCACTTTCGTTTTCCCCTTACTAGTAAAGGGGGTTTTATGAGTAGAGATCTCCCGCCAGCCGTCTTCTCTTCCTATCACTTCACTTCGTTCGAGAAATCTGATCTCACCGGACCGGGCGAAGGGGAAAGAAGGTATGGGTGGTCCAGGAACAACAACGGGAGAGGGCTCGTAGCCCCCCGCTCTCTCTTCCCCACGCCTATTTCTTTTTCTTTCCCCAGCCTCGGAGAGATGCAGAACTCTTTTTTTTTT
>NW_011631341.1:0-528 GCF_000512975.1 Sesamum indicum
TTAACATCCATTTGCTTAAGTTCCCAATTGTAGTGTGCAGTGAGAGCAAGGATAATACGAACAGTTGTGTACTTCACGACAGGAGAAAAAATTTCGTTGTATTGCGTGAAACCCTTGGCTACCAACCTAGCCTTGAATTTAATAGGATTTTCTTGCTTTATTTTATAAATCCACTTGCAATCTACTATAGAGGCATTTTTTGGTTTTGGAACTAAGACCCATGTTTTATTTTCTTTTAATGACTTCATTTCTTCGTTCATAGCACTAAGCCACTGTTTGGATTTCATAGCCTCTTCTATGCTAGTAGGTTCAGTCATCTCAATATTTAGGGCAGTCTCAAAGTCTCTAAGTTTTATTGGAACCCTAATTTGTCTTCTATTTCTGTCCCTAGCAAGTTGGTAGTTTTCTAATGGGTTTTGTTCAGAATTTTCAGTCTCATTTTCAATTTCAGATTCAGTTTCTAATGTGTTTTCTAATTCTCCCTCCTGTTGGTTATCCCCTAGATTGTTCTCCACCTTATTAAAGGTT
>NW_011631342.1:0-528 GCF_000512975.1 Sesamum indicum
ATGAACCACAAATTCATATAACAGTAAAACCACAAATAAAGGGGACATATATAGATAATACTAATTATTTATTTACCTCGACCTTATAACGCTTTTATCTATCCAATAGGTAGTGGTTCGGTCTTTTCACTTTTCCCCCGTATTCGATAATGAGTTATACCACATACGGTTAATATATCGAGAATAGCATAATTTCTTTTAAATATAATACTATTGTTATTCGTACAATTTTTAATAATTTTTTAATATTTCATTTCTATCAACATACAAATCTTTATTTTTTCTCTTTATTAACGTACCATTCATTAAATATAATTTTTGAAATATTTCTATGAATTTTCTAATAATATCTTCGGAATACCAACGATATCATTTTTATATCCGGTTTGATATTTAATTCGACACTACATTAAATAGTCAAACTCATAAAATATTTCAGTTAAATAGTGCATCGCTAAATATAAACAATATTTAATAAACGGACTAATTAAATAATATAATTATATAAATTATCAAAAATTAAAATTT
>NW_011631343.1:0-528 GCF_000512975.1 Sesamum indicum
GCGTTAGCTAGGCCGTTTTCTTGCAGGAGTGCTAACGCGCGCCCTTACGTTTTCTTCGCTTGCTCTGCAGTACGAGCCTCATACAGAGCCGCGCTCCTTTAATATGATGAGAAGAAGGGAAGGGGGGCCACCCTCTTTTCCGCACCAATCCTTATTTCCTACTACATCTTTTTTTGGGTGTATAGCTCAGTTGGTAGAGCATTGGGCTTTTAACCTAATGGTCGCAGGTTCAAGTCCTGCTATACCCAAACCTGCCTTACACTCTACTATGAGTAAGGACTAATTCGTGGCTTCAAAGATGACTCTTTGGCCTTTAGACTCGCTTCCGCGACTTCGCCCTTTAAGTGACAAGGGGGTGAGGTAAGGAGTAGTATAAGAGTGGCTCGGTCATCGGTAAACCTCTCCTTATTCATTCTATAGGGCGGGGCTGCGGACCAACAATCCAGCAAAAGGGCCTTCGCTCCTCTCCTTATCAGTCGAGTGACTTCATACCTCTCCTTATCAGTCGAGCTCAATTACATCGATCCT
>NW_011631344.1:0-527 GCF_000512975.1 Sesamum indicum
TCGCAAATTAAATGAGCTTTTTAAGCACTAATATCGGAAAATACACACAAAATATTTATAAATATTTGTGGACCAAGCCGAATATTTAGTTATCAAGCAATTCAGGATTAAGATCTTATGGTAATAAGGTTGATTAATTGCATCATTTTGATTTGAATATTATAAAGACTCTATTGAATTTTTTTGTCCTATAATAAGAGGTATTTTGCGTTTTGGACCTTCAAAAAGTGAAAGTTATAATTTTATCTATTATTTTAGTAAATTTGCTATTGCAAAGACATTTTGAAAGAAATTTCCAAATTTGATCGAAATTAGCACGGGCGTAAAATTGAGGATGTCGTTGACTAAATGTTTAGAAGTTAGTCATGAATTCGAAATTTGACATGATATTGGCTATAATATGAGATTTTAGGAGGATTTTTCATGGACAAATTGCATCAAATCGATAAAACAATGAAGAGTTTTTAAGCAGTAAATTGTAAAAATTTGGTCGACTCCTGCAATATATAAAAAAAAAGAGTAACAAT
>NW_011631345.1:0-527 GCF_000512975.1 Sesamum indicum
TAAATGCACCAAAGTCAGGGTTCAAAACTACAATATTGTGTAGTGGTCGCTGGCAACCAATTCAAGAATTGGTTAGCAGATCATAACCACCCATGACACTTATCAGATTTTATAAATCCTCCACTCATTTTCTCTCACTATATCCCCTATAGTAAAATAAATCAATCCAAAACCAATCTTCCTAACGAGATATATTGAAAGGAAAAAAGAAAAGGGACAATGCGTTCTCCCCTGTCCTGTCATTGCTCTTCATTTCAATAAATACTCATTCATATCAGGTAAACAAAAATGAAAATACATATCTATGCATACACAAAAAAAATATTACAAATGACATAAATAGACCACAAAGACACACAATACCCGTAATGAGCATAAAATATTGCGAAACTATGGTGACATTCTGCATGAGAAAAAGGGTGGTGTAGATAGAAATGAAGACTTAGAAATTGAAGTAGAAAGGCAAATGTTACAAGACGCAGATGGCATTCGTTGGCGCAATAGATAAAAGTACCACCTCACCTCTT
>NW_011631346.1:0-527 GCF_000512975.1 Sesamum indicum
CAATAGCACTAGCATTTTGTCTAGGGTTAATAATAGATTGAGAAGGTAGCTTACCTTGAGACTCTAGCTTGTCAACAGACGACGCCAGTTGACTGATTTGAGAATCTAGGTTTTGAATGCTCGTCTGGGTCTGTTGCTGGAACTGTTGTGTGTTGGTCACTAATGCTTTCACCACGTCTTCGAGAGATGGGCTAGGCGTGGGGTTAGGCTACGGAGGTGGTTTGTGCTGGGGTTTTTGAAAGTTTTTGTTGTTGGTTACCGTAACTCAGATTTGGATGATCCCTCCATCCAGGGTTGTATGTGTTGGAGAAAAGACCATATCTTCTGTGTTGTTGTCCAACAAATCCTCCTACGGAGTCGGCATGCTCGGTGGTTGACTCTTGAAGAGTTGGGCGCATGTCATTAGCGTGCCCCGTTAAAGTGCAAATACCACACGCTTTGACTTGTTGATATTTGTCTGCAACAACTTTTTCAACAATAGATGTGAGTTGATTTAAACGATCTTCAAGATTACTTACCTCGTTGCT
>NW_011631347.1:0-527 GCF_000512975.1 Sesamum indicum
GCATCCATCTCCAATGCCGCTTCTCCTGGATGTGCTGATTGGTAAAAGAAACACATCTTCGCTTCCATCAACTCAAGTAATAAACCCTCCGCCAGTGGTACTAAACCCTAACCCCTCTATTGGTGTTTCCTCTCTATTTTTTGAGGGGTTTTTAGAAAACCCTTCTTTTGCCCCTGCTTTTCGGGGTTGAGAAGTAAATAGAGGGATGAAAGGAGAAATGTAGGTGAAGGGGTTTTTACAAATGAGAGGAAAGAAAGATGGGAGGATATTAAACTTCTTTATTCCTTCAAGAATCTCTAGTTCTTGTGCAGAGAAATCCAAGAAAACAAGAAACACAAGAAGAAAGAACCTACTTCCCATCCGCACACCAATCCAGGCCATCGTTAATACAAACTAAGATTTCATTTTCCTATTGACATTTATGTATTTCATAATCGGGATCAGGAATGTGTGTAAATGGATGGTTGTATAGAGTGAGATTTGTCCAGTTTCAAAGATTGAACAAAGAAAGAGAGGAGATTGAAGAG
>NW_011631348.1:0-527 GCF_000512975.1 Sesamum indicum
GGCTGTCTGGTCTTCTAATTATAACCAAGATGGTGTGCTTGATGATGGTACGAGGTTATGTCCTACTGATATATGGCCTAGTTCATATTACGGTAGGGGCCTCTACGATTATGTATTTGGGCTGGCAGATCGGTTTCACGATGTAGTGCCTGCTACAGAGCAGCCGTTGTGGAACGGTTGCATCCAATCTCAATTGAGGACTGTAGCTGAGTTGGTGAATATCAAAGCCGAGGGTCACATTTCTTAGCATATATATGATCGAATATCGCAGTGGGCTGATCATATATTGCCATGCGACCACACCCTGCCCCAGGACTATTATAATACGAAGAAATTGATAAGAGACTTTGACTTACCTGTTGAGAAGATGGATGCGTATAAGAAGAATGAAATGTTGTACTAGAAGGACGATATTGATTTGGACTACTGCAAATTTTATAAAGCTGGATACAAGTCAATTAGGAAACGAAATCATAACGTATCGTAAAAGTTCAAAATAATAATGATGTGAGCTACTATGCACATAT
>NW_011631349.1:0-527 GCF_000512975.1 Sesamum indicum
CACACACACACACACACCGCACACACTCACACACACCCACACCCACACACACCGCACACACACACACACACCGCACACGCACACACACACACACATACACCCACACACACTCACACACACACATACACACCCCGCACATGCACACACACACACACACCACAACCCGCATACGCACACACACACCCCACACACACACTCACACACGCACACACACACACACACACACCGCATACGCACACACACACACACCCCACACACACTTCCACACACACACACATACCCTGCACACACACACGCACCCTGCATACGCACACACACAAAAAAAAGACACAGACAAGAAAATGAAAAAGCCGGAACAAGGAGGCAACATCATTCTATAAAATTTCTCAAATTTGTGGTCGATAAGATTGAAAAAAAAATACAATAGTTGATTAGAATATATAAAAATATAATCCCGGACATCATGATCTCAACAGAAACCTGCTAAACTAAATCATTATTTTCAAATAGGTTGATGCAGAAACTGG
>NW_011631350.1:0-527 GCF_000512975.1 Sesamum indicum
AAACCTGCTACATCTGATCATGATTTTCAGAGATGTTGATCTAGAAATTGGATAATATTAATCACAAAATCATTTTCCTAATACAAATGAAGACTTTGAAATTGAAGGAGAATGATAAATGTAACAAGATATAGATGACATTCATTGGCGTAAAAGATAAAAGCAATACCTCACTTTTTATATGTCCAAAATGGAAATAAAACATGTTCTACTGTGACATACACACACCTATCACACACCCACCCCCTGCACACGCTAATACACACACACCGCACATGCACACACACACACACACATACACATACAAACACACGCGCACACACCCGGCACACGCACACACACAACACGTGCTCTCTCACACGCACACACCCCCCGCACACGCACACACACATACACACACACACACCGCAGACGCACACGCACACACACACACACACCCCATACACGCACATACAAACAACCACACACACTCACACACACACACACACCTCACTTCTTCTATGTTCAAAATGGAAGTAAAAACATGT
>NW_011631351.1:0-527 GCF_000512975.1 Sesamum indicum
CCATGAAAAATCCTCCTAAAATCTCATATTATAGCCAACATCATGTCAAATTTCGAATTCATGACTAACTTCTAAACATTTAATCATCGATATCCTCAAATTTACGCACGTGCTAATTTCAATCAAATTTGGAAATTTCTTTGAAAATGTGTTAGCAACAACAAATTTACTAAAATAATAGATCAAATTATAACTTTCACTTTTTAAAGGTCTAAAACGCCGAATACCTCTTATTATAGGACAAAAAAAATTCAATAGAGCCTTTATAATATTCAAATAAAAATGATCTAAAGGTAACATGATCTGAATTTCTTGATAACTAAATATTCGGCTGAGTCCACAAATATTTATAAATCTTTTGTGTGTTTTTTTCGATATTAGTGCTTAAAAAGCTCATTTGATTTGCGACATTCCTTTTAAAGAAGTTTATATGTCATTTCAGACATGGAATGCATTGAAATTACAGAACAAATAATATATTTAAGCCTTCAAAAACAGTATTTACACTAAGAAAAAACAATAGAGAA
>NW_011631352.1:0-526 GCF_000512975.1 Sesamum indicum
GGAGGAATAGTATCTATGTAATATTCCCAATATTTCTTCAATAAAGAAAGGCTTTTGTTCCACTTGTTTATCCAAAAATACTATTAAGTCTCTATTTTGAAACACCTTTTACGCCCTAAGGTAGGAAACGAAATAGGGCTGTGCTGTTTTGTTACTGAAGGAGCCAAGTATCTGCGAACCATCAGCTGCGGTTGTGTGGTTGGAAGATGTCTGTAAAACCGAGGACTTGGAATACCCGGAAGCAAGGCGGTCAAGCCAAGGTATGAATTTATAGAGGCTTAGTTATATTTCGGAAGCATGATGGGCCAAACTAGGGCATGTGTGTGGACTATATTCATTTTTCCTAAGAAGGGCAAAATGGTCACTAATTTGGCTGGAGAATGAAACTGAGAAAATTTAAAAAGATACGGGACTAAAATGAGAATCTGAAAATTAGGGGACAAAAATGAGAAATCGGTGAAGTTACGGGATCAAAATTGTTTTAAGCCCTAAAAAAAACAAGCACAAGTGTTCTCTCTCTCTCTCT
>NW_011631353.1:0-526 GCF_000512975.1 Sesamum indicum
GACTTTCACTTGAATGCAACATATCCATGAACGATTGTTAGTGTATTTGATCATGCAACAAAGATGATCGCTGAGAGATACTTCATGTAACTAGAGTTTTGCTGTGCTTTGATGATTTAAATTACCCTATACATTTTATACAACCCCTCAACTTTGGTTGGAGTGATTTTGCAGATATGGCGAATAATTGACCTTATATATGGGGTTGCAGATGACGTTGTTAATGAGTTGGACATTTACAAATCTCATATATATATTGCACATCATGTTCCTCCTGGAGTAGGAAATGAATCTTCTTATCTTCATAAATTCTGATACATCTAAATTTGAAGTTTATGGGGAATTGTCCTTATAAATTCTGATTGCATGTTGTAATACTTAAATATCTTTTACCAGAAAGTCATTTGGGTCACAAGTAATTATTTGAAATTTTCATATATATCACAATTTTTATTCTATAAAATAAGTATTATATATATTTTTAATCTCGCATTTATATCCATTAATACTATTAAATAACAAATTC
>NW_011631354.1:0-526 GCF_000512975.1 Sesamum indicum
TTTGCTCAAGCTATTGAAAATCAACGCCAAACTCTCCTTGGTGAAGTAAGGAACATGTTACCCCCCAGTCAAGTATTACTCACTTCCACCAAGAGAGGTCCTATCAACTACTCAATCAATGGGAATAAGCGAACTGCACCTTTATGAATACTCAGACTTAGACTGGGTACAATCTAAATAGATAGAAGGAAAGGTCCATCTAGACGGAAATGACTCTACCTTAAAAGAGAGAGAGACTATGGTAAAGGGAATTGACTCTGATAACTGAACACCTTCTTCAAGATGAAAGTCGAAGTGATTCAGTCCATGTGAGACCTCTATCAAGATAGAGGAGTTCGTCCCTCTGGCGCGGTAGTAGCTTTCTTTCTTTGCTGTCTTTTGGTTCTTTGGACTGTTCGGGATAGGTGCTATTAGCTGCTGTAAAGCAACTAGCAACTAGATAGATATAAACTACTTTCTTTCATTGGAAAGCCCGAAGATTCTTACACTCCAACTGAATCAATAGGCCTGCAACTGGTACTGGCTC
>NW_011631355.1:0-526 GCF_000512975.1 Sesamum indicum
AGGAAAATTTTAGATTTTAATTTATATTAATTTATATAATTATATTATTTAAATATTCTATTTATTAAATATAGTTTATATTAACCGACGTAATATTTTATGAGTTTGATTATTTAAATTAGTATTGAATTAAATATCAAGCTTGATTTAAAAATGTTATAGTTGGTTAATTAAATTTTTAAATTTGTTAGATTTAATCATTTACTATAGTTAATTTATTCAATTTCATCGGGCCTATTGCCTAAACACTTGGTGTTTAATTAAATTTTTTAGTGGCGAGAAATTGACAGAAAATTCAAAATATTCGATAACTATATTTAAGAAATAATAGAAGAGTATAATTGAGAAATATTATAGTTATTAGAATGAAAAATGAGATTTTCGTGATAATTCAATTTAGGGATGTTATTAAGAATGATAGTTTTAAGTATCCAAGGGGTTTAAGTTCATAAAACCTTAACAATTAAATGGTCTTTGAATGGTCTATCGTCTATGTGATTGTTCGATGGGATTTATGGATTTATGG
>NW_011631356.1:0-526 GCF_000512975.1 Sesamum indicum
ATAAGGACCCCATTGGTCAGATTTGGAAGAAACAAGGTCGAATCATTGGGAACAATAGATCTACCAGTATCCATCGGAGAAGAACCTAAATGAAAAATATTGATGGTAAAATTTCTTATTGTAAATACACCTTTTGCTTACAATATTATATTAGGTAGGTCTGGACTTAACTCTTTCAGGGCAATAGTCTCCATCTACCATATGAAGACCGATAGGATAGAGGACATCGATGATCACAAAGAATTGTAACTGGTGCAGGGGGATTCTACAAGAACAACCAAAATTGGGTCGAAAATAGGTGAAGGATTGGAAACACTGATGATCGCATTTTTAAGAAATAACGTAGACATGTTTGCTTGGAACCCCTCAGATTTCAGAGGAATAAGCCCCAAGCTGATTGTGCATCGGCTAAATGTTGAACCCACAATGCGACCTGTACAACAAAAGAAAAGAATTTTCAAAGTTGAAAAAAAAAATCGCGTTATCGAGGAGGAAGTCAGCAAGCTATTAAAAGCAGGGTATGTCT
>NW_011631357.1:0-525 GCF_000512975.1 Sesamum indicum
GATCTTTTGAAATTCGGTTTCAAAGGATGAAAATTTTGAAAGAAATATATGTGGTAGGTGTGTCTGAATCTAAAAGTATAATTAATGGTTTGGTATATAAAAGATAGGTATAAATTAATGTCACTTACCTAATTTATAATGTTAGTGATTATTACACTTTGAGGATTGGATTTCTTTCATGAACTTGATTCAAGAAATTTAATTGCAATGATATTCAAGTTATTTACACCAATGTATTTGGTTCTTTGCCACCATAAAATATATCATTTTAAAATATTTTGAAAAGAAAAATCAATCAACACTTTTGAATCCATTAATTGCAATATATATATATATATATAATAAATATATAGTTAAAAAAGCTAAAACAATAACGAAGATTCAATTGCTACAATTTTTTTATTGGAACACACAAGAAAAAATTGGGCTAAAATATTTTTAGTCCCCTATGCTGATTAGAAGGGGTGGTATTTCAAAGGGAGTGAGTTTGTAATTTAAAAAGACTCAACTAACTTTTATTTTATT
>NW_011631358.1:0-525 GCF_000512975.1 Sesamum indicum
CATCGAGATCTCACCGTAAATGGATCCGAAATGGAGGGAATCAATGCTTGTAGCCTTGGAAGAAAGTAATTCGGATTTTTCCTTTTTACATCTCGTTTTTATTGCGATTATTGGCCTTTGATTTTTCATTGTACATCGGATTCCGGGGAATAGATTAAGAGACACCCCTTGATCGGGATATATATGCTTGAATTGTTTATTTTCGATTTTTCACGCTTCCACGACGCTTTTTAGGCCGATCCACTCCCTTAAATGATGTGAAGTCCTTTTCTCAATGCTATGATGCACAAACTAACGTGTACTACCAGAATTTGGATAGCAAGCTCTCCATCATTCCACCCTCACTAGATTTTGTTTCCTGAGCCAGACATATAGTCATAAAACCATTCCCATCGATTATGGCAGCATTGGTTGCACCGACATAGAATTTGGAACTGACAGTCTCATCTCCAATAACCAATAAATCAAGATGAAATTCCGACATGAAAGACTACACTATGATTGTCTCGCTTATTGAGACCATGC
>NW_011631359.1:0-525 GCF_000512975.1 Sesamum indicum
TTTCTTGCACAATCCCCGGCACTGTGTGGCCTGATTTACACAGATTAGTCAGCCAACAATTAATCCACACTCACACTGATTCAGGCCGAGATACTCGGTGATTTGGCGATGACCTAATGCTGATCTAGCAACTTGGATCTGGATTAATGAGGTTGGTTTGCACAAAAAAACGTTAGGTTTACTTATGTGGCGCTTAGTTAAAGTATTATAATACTTAAGTTAGTATGAGTTCGAGAGTATTGAAATCACAAAGTGCAATCTAACTATAATAAAATATGCCTATAAAATGGCCCCCAATGTAAAGGGTCATGTGTCAAAGTCTATATGGGACACATATCATTCAAATAACCATCGGATAGGTTGGAGATCAATGGTTGACAGTTTTGATCATTCGGTCAGGTGGTCGACTGCGACCTGGCCACCAAAAAAGACACGAATCCTTTGGAGTGTTTTGGGATTTTCATGTTTGTGGAAGGAAGTTCGTCCTTCGAAGCTTGTCCATTGTATTTCCCCTATCATAATTTT
>NW_011631360.1:0-525 GCF_000512975.1 Sesamum indicum
TTAGGACCCCTAGTTGGCTCTTCTGCGTCATCTAGCAAATGTAAAGCATCAAAGGCATTATATATAACCACCTCCTTACCCTTATCGCTATGTTTAGAAACATTGCGTTCTACATGAACATCATTCGCCTCTCGTCTCGCTGTCTCATCAGCCGTATGGTTTAATGTGCTGCTTCCCTTTTCGGGAGCGGTTGGTTGGGGGGGGGGGATGGTAGCTTTTTGTACGTAAACAGCTATCGGTGGCTTAGTCAGTTTACGAGGTTTGTTCAATGTACAATCCTTAACCGTATGCCCCAACGTCATCCAATCCGTGCATTTTGCAGGAAGCCATTCGTATTCAACATCAACCTTGCATGGGCTTCCCAGAGATGGAGGAGTAAGCACATTATTAACATGTCATATCGAGCACTATTAGCATCATGTGTATACCACATTCGGAGGGAGAGAAACTTGAGACGATTCGAGCCACCGAGAGGACACCTAGCACCATGGCTTTATTGATAGTTGAGGACATTAGGCAGAGGAT
>NW_011631361.1:0-525 GCF_000512975.1 Sesamum indicum
AATTTTGAATTTGACCTCGAGTTTCAATCAAAGGGTTCCAACACTGTCACAAACTTATCAGTATGGTTCATCGTATTTTTTTAGAATTGTATAGAAAAATATATACTATTACATTTGTATATTTCATTGTATTTTTAAAATTAATTTAATTTTAAAAATTAATTAAATATAATTAATTTTTAAAAAATAAAAATAATAATAATTTGTGAATTGGGCCAAATTGGCCCAATTCACATTCAATTAATTGCAATTGGAATTCACATTGAATTTAGATTTGAATATTAAATTTTCTTTTTATAAATAAAAGAGCCACCGGGCTTAAATTTTTTTTTTTTCTTTTACTAACTTTGTCACTCAAATCATTAAATATTTTGAATTCACGCTATTTTCTTAATTTTTCTTTCTTTTTACAATTTTTAAATAATTTTCCCCTCCGGCTGTCTACCTTTTGTCGAGTGTGTGAGGTGTAGAGTGTCTCCATAATTGTAGGCTTCTTCCGCTGACAAAGTAAATGCTCAGTGTTAT
>NW_011631362.1:0-525 GCF_000512975.1 Sesamum indicum
CAAAATGTATTACACAAGCAAGTTCTAGAATGGACACACTAAGTTTGATGCCCTCAATCAAAAGAAATATATGAGCACAATTTAGATGAAAGTGCTTTGGCCCAAAAACTCACACAAAGGCTTTTGTGCTGATTCTTGAACATTGCTTATTTGATGCGGTCAATGGAACACACTTCACCCAATTTTATTTATTTTTAGTATGCCACTAGTGCTAGTTTCTCCTACTTATCTTGCTTATACCAAAAATTCCTATTAATCTAAGGGATAAGACAAGACAATATTCAAGATAATTCCTATTAATCTAAGGGACACTAACTTCCTTCACAAGTTTACGTGTTCATTAAAAATTTTCAACCCCTAAAGAATAATTATCAGTCTCCACACATCCACATTCCAACAAATTAATTCCCTAACTAATCTAAGACTATTGTCACAATGAATATTGGGCTCCAATCTCTTGTTAAAGGTTGTCATGCTAATTTGAAAGATATCACAATGATGTAGCCTAAATTGCAGAGGATAAAG
>NW_011631363.1:0-525 GCF_000512975.1 Sesamum indicum
ATCTAATTAATTTACAGCTTTGTTTTCATAGATCCATGTGCTACTATGCTTGTTCTTATCATTTGAGAATCTAATCAACTCTTAGATTTAATTAATTATTTCAATGAACTGGAAAGA
This sequence comes from Sesamum indicum, assembly GCF_000512975.1. NCBI lineage: Eukaryota > Viridiplantae > Streptophyta > Magnoliopsida > Lamiales > Pedaliaceae > Sesamum > Sesamum indicum. Next base: position 118 of record NW_011631363.1, read on the forward strand.
AATTCAACTTAGTGGAAAAGATAATTCATGGTGTGAATTGAAGGATATGTAGGCAAACATAGATGTGATTCATCTGATTACATATGTTTTTCACAAATCTTAATGCATTATTGTCACGATTTAAATTGGAGAATTTCACTATTTTCTTGATAATAATAGATTTGATATAACTCGAGAGAGTATATTGAATTAACTTGCAAGAAACCTCAGTGTATGAAAGCATTGCTTGCTAGATTAATTTGTGAATTCTGCATTCATTGCATTTATTAGGTGAACCATTAAACTTAGCATCTTTCTTATCTTTGAATATTCTCCAACACATTCGTTTCCTTTATTTTAGTTAATAATTGTTTTAGTAGTAGTAGTAGTTAACCTATCGCTTGTTTTACGTTCATCCAAATAATCATA
>NW_011631364.1:0-525 GCF_000512975.1 Sesamum indicum
GAGAAGCAAATGCAGATGAATCTAGATAGCATTGAAACCAACAATGGTGCTGCATTTCAGATCAAAGGACAAAACTACAAGAAGAAATCAATTGCAGACAAAAGGCATGTGATATGCGAACACTGTCAAAGAACAGGACATACGAAGGACTCATGTTTTAAGTTGCATGGCGTACCAGATTGGTATAAAGACATGACAGACCAACGGAAGAAAATTGGAGGAAAGGGAAGAGGATATACTGCTATGGTGACTGGTGATTTGAGTCAGAACTCTGCTGAAGAAAAGTACTCAAATATCACTGAACTGATACGACATGAAATGAAGAAACTGATGCTTGAAGATAGACCATCAGATCCTCTTCAAATCAACTTTGCACAACTCGATAACTTCGCAGGTAGTAGTGCAATTTCTGCCTCTGTAGTTTCTAGCTCTTGGATAATAGATAGTGGAGCTACTAATCACATTTGTGCAGATGTTCATCAGTTCTGTTCTTATACCAAACTCACCAATCCTTTGATTATCTAT
>NW_011631365.1:0-524 GCF_000512975.1 Sesamum indicum
ATTAAACTTCTAGTGTATCATTCAGTTCCCAAACTATTAGATTGCACCAGGTGTCTTCCCTTGAGACTTTCTATAGCTCATGATTGAAACCCTGGAGCAATATAACAACTCCTGATGGCTTTATACCCAGTTAGTGGCCGAATTGGCTTTCTGCATTTGCTGAATTCAAATGTTTCATTGCATATCCCCTGTAGCTTCAAAATTGTTTCATAATTGCTTTCAGTTATTAAATTATGGTTTTATGGCTATTTTACCGTAATTAGCCAATTTGTATCATGGAAACAAGTTAGAGTACACCGTGGAAGTTTCTATAATTCTTCCCTTTGTTGCAAATAGGTTCACCTATTCAAACCGCCAGTCTCAAGTATCATTGTGGATACAACCTCATATCAAAGTGCGGTTTGTCTGTCAGCACGCTTTTCTTGTTCTCCTTCTTTTCTTTTTTCTCTGCTTGTTGCCATTATTCAAGTATCAAATTTGCACTTGCAGTGTTACTCCAAGTTTGGTGATGTAGTTTACACATT
>NW_011631366.1:0-524 GCF_000512975.1 Sesamum indicum
AAAATATTATACGAGAAAAAGGATTGTGTAGATAGAAATGAAGACATAGAAATTGAATGAGAATAGAAAATGTAAAATGACGCAGATGGCATTCGTTGCTCCAGAAAATAAAAGCAATACCTCACTTCTTCTATGCTCAAAATGGAAGTAAAATATCTTCTACCGTGACACACACTCACACACACACACCACACGCACACACCACACACACACACTCACACACACACACACTCCTACACCACACACACACACACACACACCCCTCCCCCCCCCACACACACAAACACATCAAGAGACGCGCAGGCAAGGTAATGGAGAAATCATAATAAGAAGGGGGCATCATTCAGCAAAACTTCTCAAGTTTGTGGTCAATAAAATTGAAAAAAAAATGTTGTAGCTGATTGTGACATATAAAAATATATTCCTTGACATAACGAACTCAATAGAAATTTTCTATACCAGATCATGATTTTTAAATAGGTTGATCCAGAAACTGGATAATATTAATCACAAAATCGTTGCCC
>NW_011631367.1:0-524 GCF_000512975.1 Sesamum indicum
AGTCATACTATCAAGCCTTAATAGTTTCCATATGACGATTCCTAGAAGTCAGTTGTGTCATTCAACTACCTTCTGAACTAATAGACTAAAATAGCAAAGAAGACCTATGTCTCTTTCCGACAAAACACGGCTGCAATACTTAGTGCAGGACTCCATAGGACTTTGATGCCCTATTTCCAGGTTCTCGACATGGAACGCATCAGGCCGAGACCCTCATGTGTTGGTTTGATAGCTGTCAAATCTATGCATAGCCCAACTCCACGAGTTTCACCTTTCGGTCTGTCAGCATTTGGTTGTGATATTGAAAATGCAATTCAATATAGTGGGACCGATTAAAGAGAAAGACCTGAGGTCATTAAACAAAATAAAACACATTGCCAACTTGATGAACTCTTACCGTATTCATCAATCAAATACTATTCGATAAAGATTGCAAAATGATTAACAACCAATCTAACTGGCTCATTGTCATTCATTCCAACAATGTCATGGCTCGGTTGGATTGAACATTTGCAAACTCAAGG
>NW_011631368.1:0-524 GCF_000512975.1 Sesamum indicum
GGATCAGATCTGAATGCCTCCACATACTTTTGTGATAGCCAATTTATCCTCACATTCTTCACATTGAAACTAGCCCCACAATTGTGCACATGATTGTACTCCCTGATTTGAAATCCCAATTCATCTCGTATCTTCACTGCATTAATATGCCATGAACACCCGTCGACCTTACATCTTGCATAAATCCTCCTTTTGTCATTTCTTGTGATCACAAGATTTCTTCTTGTCATAATGGCATGAGAATGAATGGCCTCCCGAAATTCCTTTTTATTACTAAATTTCATTCCCAATGCAAATCTAGGATCAAATTTGTCATCGGTACAGAAAACTGGCGCCTTCCCAACATCATCTTCATCACTGTTCTTTTGACTATCGAATTCATCTGGGCTATCACCATCGGTATGATCATCACTGTCAAACCGCATCTCATCTTCAAAGGTATCTTGCAATATGCCAGCCCATTCTGCATCCTTGTCTACATTCTCATCAAAACACTCATCATCCTCATCATAATCAACACTTTC
>NW_011631369.1:0-524 GCF_000512975.1 Sesamum indicum
CCAGCCTCTCTCACTATTGGTATTTAAGCGGCATATCTCATCTTGGTTGGAAGGTGAACTCAGTCAGTCTATTCCTAAGATAATAAGTCTTGTCTTATTCTTATGCTCATGATCCATCAATAGATCCTGCAGAGACAAAGGAAGACTATGGCTAAAGCACTAGTAGTAGATCTTATAGCTACGTCCTTAGTCAGAGAGCCTCAATAAGTAGTTTCGGTAGCACCCCACCCTTACCTTACTCTGGTTGGGGAAGGCCTTGTTGGTTGTCGATAAAGAATTCCCATTTTGACCATTCTCTGAACCTTATAGTGAAGAGTGATTAGCCCCCAAAGGAAGGATCTTCTTTCGGTCTTGTGAATAGGGTGAGTGACTTTCAACGAGGTCCAAACGGGATCTATTGAGGCGCAGGAGGGTGATCCAGGGTGATTAAGTTGTCCCATGCCAGGATGAAAAAATCCAAGGATTGAGAGTGAGAGTTATGATCCTGGAAGTCTTGACATACCAAGATGACAGAGCATTGGAAC
>NW_011631370.1:0-523 GCF_000512975.1 Sesamum indicum
TGTTTTCTGAACATCTGCATCATCAGCTCCCTAAATCTCATTCAGCTCTTCCTCCTCCTCAAGAAGTCGGGATGCTAGAGCCCGATTAACTTTCGGCAGCTTCCTCTTAATCTGCAAGATAAAAGATAAATGAAATTGAATTCTCAACACTTGATTGGAAGAATGATATGAGTTCCGATATTTAAGTATGAGTCATAAGGCAGTTGAAATTATATAAATATGTACATATATGAATGTATTGGGTGCAACTGCACTTGAGGACTTTAGTTGAGAAACTTATCAGCTCATGAGATGCAATGTGAGAAAATTGCAATAAATGGAGCTAATTGAAAAGGGCCCTTACGGGACAAAAGTTGCAATTTTTTCCTTATTGTTACATTATTTTGTGTGCCGCCCAATTTAGTACAATAAAGATACTACTTGTAAACCAATCTTAAAGTACCTTTAGTTTACCATAAAAGATAAATATCAGTTATAGTTATTAAATAAACTAGGCATAATCACACTATTGGGATATAAGTTT
>NW_011631371.1:0-523 GCF_000512975.1 Sesamum indicum
TCCCAAATGATACAGTCGTCAACTTGCTTCACAATAACACACTAGCTTTCATGACACACACAAGAGCCTTGCGGTTTCTTTTCCGGAACATCGACATTCATTGTACTTTGTTTGTAGTACTTTTGGTCTTGAGTGGAAAAGGCCTTTGTTTAGACTTTTTTGTATTATACCTATTGCAATTCCGTCAGTTTTTAATGTGACACAACACCAGTTACACTTATTACTACTTCTATTTTCTACTACATGTCCTAATCATAGTCTTGTGACATAGAACTATGATATACTTAAATAGAACTATTTTTATGCATTCCAAAAGAGCACTCGGCTTCTAGTATAACTCCACTTCATTAATCAGAGCAATGCTCTTAGTTGTCAACTTGTATCAAAAGTTTCATTATTCTTTTCCTCTCTAATTTGTTTTTCAAATATTTTCATAAACAACACTCGTAATTTTGCTATTTAAAATCAGAACCTAGAGGTCTCAGATTACGAAGCTCTTCAATACATTCAATTAGAGGGTGCA